>NC_052503.1:23312365-23453693 GCF_016617805.1 Bactrocera tryoni | reverse complement strand
TTTATAATAAAAAAAAACAATTTTTGTTTCATTTATTTTTATCCAAATTTTTTTTTAATCAAATTTTAATTCTCTTTTCCAAAAAAATAAATAAAATTTTTTATTATTCATTTTTAACTACTTTACTGTATTTTATATATTTTTAAAATATATTGAAATTTTTTCAAAATTCACGCAAAATCGTTAAATTAAAAGTATCTAATCGCAGAATCCTACATTTCATTTTGTACTTAAAAACAGAAAGTAAAAATCTGAGCAATTCTGCATACAATTTTTTCCAATAATATGTTCACTGCTATAAAATGTGAACCCTTCAGCTCTGTAATCTTCCGCCAAGCGAAATGCGTAATTATCAGCGGACGCGTGTTACACTCACACACAGAAAAACATAAGGATATTAAAAATTTATTAACTGCCATTTGGCACAGTGCCGGCCAGTGCACGTGTCTCTGGAGGGTCAATTATTTGTTCAGACACTTTTTTGTTTTCTTTATGCATTTTACAGCAAGCACCCACACACTGACACCACTCAGCTTGTTTCCTCTGGCGCAAATATTGCGCTTTTATTTATTTTGATTCTTAATATTATTTCTCATTTCATTTCTCTCCTTTTTCCTTTTCCCTTTTTCATTCTTTACCTTTATTTTCTCTTTTTTCTTTCTCCACTTTTATTTTTATAATTTATTTTCACCACTTTTATTTTTAAATACAACAGCATAATATTACTTTTGTACCAATTTGCATGCAAATAAAGTGAAAAAGAGCAATCTCACAGCGGAAAGATCTCTTGGGCATTTAACCCTTCAGACTTTAATTACAAAAATTGTCAACAAGCTGCAACCGTACTAAATGTAGTTAGTATATATTTCAGCTATTAGCAAAGCATGAAAAAACAGTTACAAATGAGTGGAACAAGAAGGGCGCTAATAAACGAAATGTATTTAAATTTTATTCGCATCGAAGGTACTTTACCCGCTCTTTTAGCTTGATATGAATGAAAGAAAGAATAAATTAGTTGGAGGTAAACAAAAGTTGGTCATAAGGGTATTTAAAAAAATATAGAGAGAAAGAGAAAGAAAACAGAGAAAAAGATAGAAGGTCAAATCAGATAACTCAGACAAGAGTTGTGCAGTTTCAACTCCATGGAAAGTGCACTTAAGGCTTCAAAAAAAGACCATTAGGGGTTTAGTTTCAGTATACTCGTATTTAGGGATAAGATTTCCATAGCATTCCTCCATTCAAAAAAGAGAGTCTTTGAACTTTTAGTTTAAATATTATTATTATTTGGTTTAGATACTGCTCTTATATTATCATCAAGGAGAAGTTCTCAAAATCATCTGCTTACTACAGAAGAAACGATGTTTTTATATGAGATAGAACGTTATATATCGAGCACATATACACTATACCTTCTATTCGTCCAAGGTACGAAAAACTCGAATTTGATTTTAGGAATATTGCGGTCTAAGTTGTATTACAGCTCAACGCACTTTTGAATAACAGCAATGAAACAAACTTAGGTTTTGCTTTTCTTTGAACTGAGTACATTTTAACTTAAGTCGTGATATTTGTGGTTTCAGAAATCATGATTTTGTTGTTGTTGTGCGATTGTGAGATGCTTCAGGCTTTGAGTAGAACGCAAGAGATCCGCTGGACTACTTGCCCTGATCAAAGTTCATCTTGCCGCAACCGGAGGACTTCTTGTTGGACTTTGTCTAATATGCATTCAAGCAGTAAGGCTTAAATCTCGTCGGACGCTAGTTGTCAAAGTTATATGAGGAGAGTGAAGTGGCAACATCTACACACTTTTTTCTCTATTGTGAGAAGAGAGAGTGAGGTGGCAACATCGTCACAATTTTTTCTCTGTTGTTCAGCCTTTGCAAGACTGAGGCTAAAACATCTCGGTAATCTTACACTCTGTGAACTAAAAGACATAACCGAAACCGACTGTTATTAGTCCTCTCAACAAATTTGTGCTAGCCTCAAAGCGCTTTGTCGATTCATAAGGGTCTTAATTTCAATTTTCAGAGGTTTATACTAGGTATGTACTGCAACGGACTGGTATTCTAAGCTGTCTAAGTGAGGCAAATCTAACCTAAGAGTATACGAAAATCACCTGGCAATTCTGAATAATGTTACTGTGCTGTGAGCACCTTTTACATATTCAAATTGACCATAAATGATATATCAAGTACAAAAATCTCTATAGAAACCGATTCAGGGTTCCAGCATGTAGCCCAGAAATAAATAAACAACAGTTTAATTTTTTCCTAATCAAAGAAAATCAACATTCAACAATCATCTGGCAATTCTGGATAATACTATTGTGCTGTGAAGCTGAACTTACTCTGGCATTTTTTACAGCTGCTTAGCATTGACTGGCATTCGGTCAGCCGAATTCGTTTTGCAATAAAATAATAGCTGATGAAAATATAGCAATATAGCAGCCGTAGCTGATAGAGTACACGAAGACCGTGGAGAGTCGATTCAGGACCGTTGGCAGCAACTCGGACTGATGTATGGAATGACTTGGCGCATTTTACGTCGATATCTTCGATCTTTAGGCTCTTGAAAAGTTCTAAGAAAGCCAACGTTTTCGGACCAAATTTTGTTCAGCAATCAGGCCCATTTCTGACTCATGGGTAAGTATACAATCAAAATTGCCGTATTTGGGACGAAGAGTAACCTGAAGAGATTCCAGAGCTGTCATTTTAAAAATAGGCGTTGGTGTGGTTTGTTGCCCAGTGGAATCATCAGTTCATATTTCTTCAAAAATTATGCTGGTGAGAACGTAACCGCTAAAGGCGCCCTTTATCACGTCATGATAATCGACTATTTGAAGCCTGCAATTGAAGCTCGTGATCTCAGCGACATTTGGTTGAAACAAGACGGTGCCACTTCGCATCATCAATGGATTTATTGAGAGAACACTTCGGTGAGCAGATAATTTTAAGTTTTGGACAATCACGCATGTCATTCGCCAGTTACCGGTTGAAATGCTCGAACGTGTCATAGAGAATTGGACTCAGAGGATGGACTATCTGAAACGTAGCCGCGGCCAACGTTTGAAAGAGATAATTTTCAAAAAATAAAGGTCAAAGAATGTGTTTTTTTTTAATGATAATAAACCCCGCTTAAGTTAGAATCTATGTTTTTTCTTTAAAAACAGTAGAGAACATCAAAATAGATCATCGTTTATTAGCTAGTTTTTTATACACTTAAAAAAAAGCCTCTTGAGTGTTAGAAACATCGTTAGATCCTAGAAAAATTATTATGTTGTAATGTTCTGCGAAGAAAGTAATAGAACGTGCTGTGTCAAGAGCGTGGAGGAGAACCAGTTGAGGACCGTAAAAAATTGTTGAGAACCCACTCAATGTAAATCTTCTCGAAAATTTACTTGACTAATTTATGTTCATCAACCTAGTAACCTAACCTCTCCGTCTATAGCTCAGTCACAACTAATTTATCTGTTCCCATTTTGTCCAGAAGAAACATAATAACAAACAATTAAGCAGCATACCTATGAATGTATGTATGTATGTGTGGTACATATGTTCATAATTCACTATAGAAATTATGCTGACACATTCAGTACCCTACACCCTCGTATAGTATTATATGTGCGTGTAGTTTTAAAGATATTTTTAAACGCATAAAAGCCATTGAAACGCTTCTTTATGGTTAATAAAGTAGCTCTTACTGCCGCTAATAAAAATAAAGTCTGTACAATATTAGCCCACTTCTCCGATGCGAATATGACATGCCACATTATTGTTATTATTATCATTGTAGCCAACGAATGTGTGTGTAAGTGCGAGTGTAAATAAAAATTCGTACAGAGTACGCTTAAGTAATAAACGTAAATTGTACGTTGTGTCTGTATGTAGGTATGTACGAGTGTTGCTTTGTATATGTGAACTTGCAACGCTTTTCCAAAGCCAAATGTGTTTGCTAGCAACTCTTCTTTTGACGGCTCGTGCAATTTCTGTTTATCTTAATAAATTTACAGTTGCTGTCTGGCGCAAATATTGCTGGATTTATACAAAATATGAATATTGTGTATACTCATTGTATATAGTATGTTTATGTACGTATGTATGTATGTACATATGTTTGTAAAATATTTTTATTTATAGCAATTGTTGGCACAAAAAGCTAAACATCTGATTTTACAAGCACCGCAAGCGCTGGAAATAGCCTAGTGTCTGCTTATGTAGAAACTGTATAATTAAGCGCATTAGGGTGGCTCGTTTTTTTGTTTTGAAAAAAGAAAAAAAAATCCTTGCATCACAATTCAATTTTATAAAATATTGATTTTTCATTTTGTCGGAACACATATAAATTTTTAGAAGAGTTACAGAGTTGCCACATTTATGAAATTTACACAAATAAAATTTATAGCTCAACATATAACAAAATTTTTATCAAAATAAAGAGCTTTAAGTTTTCAATAAAAAAAAATATTTGAACAGGGTTGCCACCCTTTTAGAATTTTTCATTCTCCTAAATTGAAAATAGAAATTAGTTGTATAAAATTGGCATAAAATTTAATTTGTTTAGGAAATATACGAATTGAAAAATTTTGAAAAGAGTTAGAGAGTTGCCACATTTGAGAAATTTTAATAAATAAATTTTTTAGTCCAAAATATGGCAGAATTAGTATCAAAATAAAGAGCTTTAAGCTTTCAATTTAAAAAAAATGTTGAACAGTGTTGCCATTCTTTTATAATTTTTCATTATCTTAAATTGATAAAGGAAATGAATTGCATAAAATTGGCATACAATTTAATATGTTGAGAAAATATACTAATTGAGAAATTTTGAAAAGGGTTGCCAACTGCTTGAAATTTGATATTTGAAACAAATAACAAAATTTTCACTTTTAAACTAAGCTATAAACATAAGAATTTTCAAAAAAAAGGACACCCCTAACCTGCATGAAATATTATCCATCTACTCCTTCAGGTGTAGTATAGAATCTACAGACACTCATACGCCTATTAGCACGCCCATAATCAATCACTCAGCACGAAACAACTAATAAAGGGTGCGCAGTGCTGCCAATAGTTTTCAGTTTTACTACAACCTGAGAAATAAACACAAATATAGTTGCGCAAGCAGCAACAGATGGAAGCAGCCAAATTTCTTTGGACTGTTGCTAACAGCGAACGCGCCATCCAGCATCTAAGCAGAGCCATTTTCCCCCGGCAAAAGCGAGCATCCGCCGACGCTGGCAGTGACGTCAGTTTTAATTTCTTTGGTTTTTTGCTGCTTGCGGCCAATCAAAACAAATTTATGGCTAACAAATTTCCAAATGTTTTGATCTTTCAGCTTGCCATTTAGACGCATACTATGCCCACAAAGCCGGCTAAGCGAGCGCACTTGAATTGAGTGCTAAGTGATGCGAAAGCATTTTGTTTATTGACAAAAGTATCGCGAATAAAAATCAGCAAATATACACACGAACATTCATAAATATATTTAAGTTGCCAATAAAAACTACGTACTTAATAGAGCAATAGTGAAAAACGGTATTATTATCCGGCATAACACATGAGCTTTTATTAGCCACTGGATGATTGATAGATTGCACCGATTTCAAAATGAGACTATTAAAATGTGGTAAACAAACTTAAGGTACTGGGAAATTCTATGGATGTTTGGTGGAAATTTGAGCACGAAAATTAATAGCCGCAGACGCTTTACTTAGATTACTTTGACTTAAGGCATAAAAAATTAACTTATGTATGTATATTTAGTACCATTTAACTTACTTAATTTCTTTTAACTTAACGAAACTTAACATAACGTAATATAACTTAACGTAACGTAACTTAACTTAACTTGGCTTGACATAACTTAACGTAATACAACTTAACTTGAGATAATTTAGCCTTAATAAACTGTAATAAAAACTATGGATATCCGGTGTTCAAAAATTTGAGCTTGGTAACTAAAAGCCACTGAAATTTATGTAACTTAAATAACTTTGACTTAAAACAGAAAAAACTTAACTTATTCATAGGTATTTAATGTAGTTTAAGTAAACTTGGTATAAGTTAACTTAACGTCAAAAACTTAACATAACTGAACTTAACGTAACACAACTAAATTTAACTTAATTTAACTTAAAGTAAGATAACTTAACGCAATACAAGTTAACTTGACATAACTTAACTAAATTAACATTATTAACATGACTTAACTTAACGTAATAACCACTGGAACTATTTTTAATTGAATCAGAAAAACTTGACTTATTAAGATTTAAAGTAAGTTAACGCAATTTAATTTATTTTTACATAATTTGACTTAACATTACATAACTCAACTTATCATAACTTAACTTAACTTAATGCACCTTAACGCAACACAACTTAATTTGACAAAATTTAACTTAAGATGAAATATTTCACACTACTCTACTTAATATAATATAACTTAACTCAACATAACTTAACCTAAACTATCATTTTTAACGTTTTTTCACGCAACTTAAAGTGAACATACTTAACGCAACATTAGATGTCTCAACTTAACTATATTAATTTACATAAATAACTTAACTTAATTTAACTTCAAAACTAATTTAACCTTAATAAAAAGTATTTGAAAAACACCTAAATAGAAAATAAGGATATTTAGTGGAAGGAATTAGAGCTCGGAAATTAAAAACCGCTGTGACTTGACTAAATTGTTTTGACTTTAAACCAAAAAACAAACCAAAACTAATTTAAATTTAACGTAATTTAATGCAATTTAATTTATTTTGACGTAACTTAACTTAACTTAACATAGCTTAACTTAACGTAACACATTTTAATTTAAAAAAATTTAACCTAAGATGAAATATTTCATACCACACAACTTAACTTGATATAGCTTAGCCTAAATTAACATTTTGAACTCGACATAACTTAACGTTACTTAACTTAACGTAACGTGAGATATCTTACCTTTACTATTTTTATTTAACGTAAGACAACTAAACATAATTTAACTTCAAAATTAATTTAACCTAAAATGTTTGACATAAAATGACTTAACGCAACATTACTTAACGTAATTAACATATGTAACTTAAAACCAAAAAAATTAACTTTAGCTTAAACTAAATAAACATTTTTAACTTGACATAACATAACGTAATCTTACTTAACGTAACGTAATATACGTTAACTTAACTATTTTAATTTAACATAATAGTGAACTAGTAAATACTTGCCATAAGATGACTTAACGCAACATAACTTAACCAATCGTTCCTGTAAACTCTTCAGTATTCGCTTCTCAAACCACTCTTCTGCATTGCCCGGCCATAAGATTTTAATTTTAACGAGTAGTGAATCGAAAGCGCTTGCATTCTGAAGTTCTTATATATTTTGTGGACTTTGCCCTTCGAAATATTAATTATGTGTTTGTATTTTTGCAGGTAACCTTTATTCTCGCTGCATTACGGTTATGTGTAATCGTTGTGGAGCGAATAAATTTCTGAATAATGCAATCTGTTGGAAGTTAATGCTCAAGAGTCAACTCAGCGCAGCCAAAGTTAATTGCACTTTTCTCAGTTGAGCATTTCGTTGCATAATACCGGCTTTGGCCTTCTTCTTTCTGCATGATATTAGCTAAGTTGTTGTTTTAATGAACTTAACTTAAGTGTCGACCCGTCGAAGAGCGAAAGTTTAAGTAAAGTGCATAGCGGTTGTTGTTGCTATATCAGTTTGTGGAAAGCATAGAGGCAAGGAAGCAATTAAAATGAAAATAATGAGAAACAAGAAAGGAAAAATGGTGGAAATTATGTGCACTCAGAAAGTTAGTCCCTTTGGCTTTGGGGATATAAGTTAAAGTGGCCTAAGTCGGTTATGATAAGCATTTTTATTTCTATTAAGCCCATTTATTAGGTAAATCGAATCGAATCGATTCGGCCCGAATGCGTCAATGATTTGGTCATAAATTGGTCAGAATAACGTAAATTATCAACATTAATTTAACTCAGATCAATTGCTTAAGGTAAATTAACTTAATCCAACTTAACTTAAGTAAACTTAACTTAGGTCAACTTAACATAAAATAACATAACTTAGGTCAACTTAGCGTAAAACAATTGTACTTAAATCGACTTTGCTTGAAATACTTAATTCAACTAAACTAAAGTTAACTTAGGTTGAGTCAATTTCACTTAAGGCAACTTAGCTTAAGTCAACTTTACTTAAGGCTAATTAACTTAAGTTAACTTTTTTTAAGGTAACTTAGTTTATGTCAACTTAAATGATAGAACCGAAACTTAAATCAACTTAGCTTATGTTAACTCAACTTAAGGCAACTTCAAATTAAAACACTTTAAGTGAAGTCAACTTAACTTAAGTCAACTTGAGTTAAGACAACTTAACTTAAATCAACATTACTTAAAGTAACTTAGTTAACGTAAGCTTAACTGAAGGAAACTTAACTTAAAGCAACTAAGCTTAAGCCAACTTAAGGTTTTTTTGATACGCTCCACAGCTATTTTGAAACCAGAAAAGTTCTAAAAATATACCAAAATATGTACATATTTAAAAACTGTTGAATATTAAAATTAAAATCTGTTCGCAAAAACTTCCAACAAACATTTGGCTTCAAACAGCCAGCTGTTCGAAATTTAGTTTCCACCAAATACTAAGCATAAATACCAGCACACAGGATATTAATAGTAACAGTTTTAAGCGCCATTGGCAGCAATAAATCATGAAACTTTCTCGCCACCCACGAAGCTTGCCGCGGCAATATGTCTGCTCACTCGACTCGCTGTCTAAGCCACAATTTTAACTTGCTGAAATCAATTTCCTGTCATGTAGCACTAAGCAAAAACTAAAGACAAAAACAAAAAACTGCGTTCTCGGCATGAAGTCAGCAGCCGGTTGGTTGGCGTTAAAGCAAAAACAAGAAGGCGTTTAAATGGAAATTGTTTAAGTAACTTCAACTGCAATTAAGCAACAACGGAAGGCGTGAAGTGCGCAGTTTCAATTAGGAGAAAGCGCACCGAAAATACGGTTAGAATTTTAAAAATGTTAAAATGTGATTTTTGATTGTGTGCAGCAGCGGCAGCTGTTGCGTAATTATTGCAGAAAGTTCAAGCAAATTAAATGAGCAGCCATGGCGTATACGTGAAATGCGAAAAGTCAGTGAGAAGAGAGGTTTGGCGCTTATTTCTAATTAAGTACAGCAGTTAAGTAGTTGCAGAGGGCGCGAGGTGCATCCAAATAACTGGACAACGGTTGTGATAAAGTGTTTGGGATTTTGTCCCTAATGAGTTTAGTAATTTTTCTTGAAATTTTATCATTGTTTTCATTTTTTAATGTAATTGAGACATTTCAGAATTAATGATATACATTTTTGTTTATTTATTGAAAATTGCATTAAGCGTGGGTATCTCCAAGCGCCTTCAAAATGCTATAATAAATATTTATATTAAAATAGGTAGCAGTGGTTTTTTGTCAATCCGGTTCAAATTTGATCATATGGGAAAGGAGAAGAACACTCTTTTGAACAGTTAATTTTTTTCTGGCCAAGTGCTATCAACTTGGCACCGTTCTTCGAAATAACGCAGGATAGCTTTTGCCATTACAACAACAACAACTCAGAAACATATTTTTAAAAGTTCCTTCAAAAATATCCAATTCTAGCTTTGTTTTTCAATATTCGACTTGATTTAAGTAATAAATAATTCATAACAGGTGGCAAGCCTTCTCAACAATATGTTTATTTATACAGTTTCCTACTTATTTTTAGTTAATTTTGAAGAATTTTACTATATAAAAATTTGCTTTAATTAAAAATTATATTTAAAAAATAGGTGGCAACTCTTCTCAAGAATAATTTCAATTATAAGTTTTGAATATGCCGCTTCAGTTTGACAATTTTATTTATTTTATCAATTTAATTTAAAGCAAAAGATGTAACAACTGGCAACCTTAAAAAAAATTGTTTAGCTTAACAGCTTTCATATCAATTTTAGGTGTGCATTAACCTTTTTATAATAATTCGTCAATCTGCCCAATTTTATAACATTAAATATTCTTTAAACAGGTGACTTGGTATTTAACATCTGGCAACCCTCAAAAACGTTTTTTGGTGTTCAAGCCTTCATATGACTTTTTTATGCACGTAAACTTATTTTGTAATAATTCGTCAATGTTACCAATGTTATAAAATTGAATAATCTTTACACAGGTGGCAGCACTCCACACAAGTTTTTTTACCTTTGAACTTTTTACTGCTTCTCAGTTTAGTGTCTATATTGTAAAAATGTTTGTAATTGTAAAAAATAGTAGTATTCCATTAAAAGAATACTCAAAAACAGAGGCGCCACCCTTTTCTAAAATATTTTCATTTACAAAATTTTCTAAAAGTACTTCAGTTGAAATATTTTATTTATTTTTTAATTTAATTTGAAGCAAAATTTTTAAAAGGTGGCAATCCTTTTAAAAATAATTTTGCTTTTAACTTTACATACATAAGTATGTATGTACATACTATATGGCTCATAGTTGTAAACACATTTTATAATAATTGTTCAATAAAAATTAAAAAAAAAATTAAAAATTTTTTAAAAGATGGCAGCTCTTAAAAAAATTTTAAACCTAAGTTCTCATAAACATATTTAATATAAAACACTTTATTAATTTTCAAGGCTCATTCTTCAATATTTTATAAAATTTAAATATTAAATAATCTGGCAACCCTCCACAAAGATAATTTTAAATGGTATAAGCTTACAAGCAATCATTCATATAATATCAAAGCGAACTGGCAGCCAAGTTTCCTAATTTTTTAATCAAAATTAGAAGCAAAGAGTTACATAAACGAGTACGTATGCTTGTATCTGCATATTTCAGTGAAATCTGTGGCAACAAATGTCGAACTCAACTCATTCCCAGTAATTCCGAGAATCAACGAATTTAACGCAAACAATTCGTAAGCGATTCATGTTGTTAGTGGCAACAAAAAAGGGCATGAGCGCTTGAAAGGAAATCGGCTTTAATTAGTGTCTGTTGGCAACATGTTGCAACGCGGCTGCCACAAAAAGGTTTAACAGTTATAATTTGCATGTAAGTTCACAGAGATGAGTTTAAATGCGTTAATTTGAAATGTGATAAGTCGAATATATACACCCATGCAATTACACATATATGTACATGTACAGAAAATCATGCAAATATATGTATGTTAAATATATGAATGTATGCGGCGTAAGCTGAAATTTTAACAGTAACAAGCTGCTGTAGTGTGCTAGATAGTTACACATGTAAATTCGCGCGCTTTTACTAAAATTTTTCAACACACACATACTTCAGCTTGTATACATGTGAGTTGTGTTTATGATTGCCTGCTTTTCACTGGAATGAGCGGAAGTCATCTAAATATGTTGCCTACTTTTAGGCTTATCGTTAATGCTGCGTCATTTGGTAGCAGCAGCTGTCTCTTTGGTAAACATTTATTTACACACACAAACCATACACATTGTCATAGACACTTTATGCGCTCGTTACGCGCTCACTCTCTTTCTCTCGCGGCCTGGTCTCTGGAATTGTTGCGCTCTGCAATTAATAGAAATATTGATATTTTTACACGTGTGGTATTTGTTTATCAAGCCGCACATGAGAAACTGACCATTTAAGGTGCTGATTAACATAGGTGTTAACTACAGTTTAGATATAGCAATTTTGTTTTACATAAATGGTATAAATATACAAAAGTTTGAATTTATTTTTAATAAATTTTAAGAAAAATATTTATTTTTGACTAAACTTTTAATTGTTTATTTGCAATATTTGCACAGAAACTATTATATAATTTTTTTTCAAATAAAACTATGATAATGAGTATCTGATAAATTTTAGCATCAGAGTTACCACCTGAACTAAAATTGCGTTTAATAATTATTTTATCAGAATTGTTTAGAAGATTTTTATTAAAAACGATTCTGAGATCAGATAAATTTTATGACAGAGTTGCCACCAAAAAAAAAATACTTCTAAATTGAATAACGTAGAAAAATCAATTTTTGAGTAGATGATTAATGATTTGAAATAGAAATTGAAAAGATTTGTAATACTTGCATGGTTGCCAGATATCCAAAAAACGGACTTTTTCGTTTAAATTTCGTTTAATAATTATTTTATCAGAATTGCTTAGAAGTATTTTATTAAAATTGAGATGTTGAGTGTAAAATAATTTTTATTATAGACTTGCCACCTAAAAATAATATTATTTTCAAAATTGAATAATATAGCATTTAATTTTTAAGTAAGCAATTAATAATTTGAAATAGAAATTGAAAAAATTTTAAAAATTGCGTGGTTGCCAGATATATGAAATATGTTTTTTGTATTTTCTGTTAATTTATATGCTTTTAAATTCGATTATATGTACATAGGTATTTATTTGTTAAAGTTTTCAATAAGAGGACGTCAATTAAATTGGTGCCAGAGTTGCCAACTAAAAATTATTTTCGTTGTAAAACTCAATGATGTAACGAATTTTTTTCTTGTTTAAATAGTTTATGATATCAATTTGAAGTTGAAAACTTTCTTAAAAATTGCACGGTTGCACGGTTGGGAATAGGGTTGCCATCTTTTGTTTTTGATTTCTTGTAATAAATTCATGGAATATTTATTTTAAAAACTTAAATATAATGACTTAGAATTGGGAGTACATGGTTATGGATACGGTACGAAAAATTACAAACAAAGTCGGAATAGTTGTCCAAGGAGAGGAATTTTAAAGAGATTCTGTAAACAAGTGGTCATATATTTAGATCAAGATTTTTTTAAATAAACATTTTCAAATAGCACAGTTTGCCAACTAAATCTTAAAACAATTTAATATTAGAGATTATGGGGTTGCCATTCACAAAAAAATTTTTATATGATTCTAATTTATATGATTAGTTTAGTATAAGAAACTATTAATGAATATAATAAAAATAAATATTACAAAAAAGTACATGTGTATGTACATATGTATGTATAACATAAAATGGATCCGGATATTTTTAGCCAAGCAGGGCTACCAACTTTTGAATTAAATATTTCTATTTGTGTTACAAGTAGGCGTTTGCTTGGCTTTTGTCACATTCTTTCAATGACCGATTTTTTTTACAAATATTTTGAGTAATTTTTAGCTATAGTTGGCAACTCTACGTAAAATTAGAGTAAATATTTAATATTAATGTATGTAAACAACACAACAAAAAATCCTATGTAACAAAAAGTAAGAAAATGAATATTAAATTAACGCCTTTCTAGAAAATATTTTTTCAGAGTTGCCATGTTTTTATAATTTTATATTTCTTTTATATAAGAATTAATGTTTAAGAAACGGTTAGGATACGTACACAATTAATGGATTATTTAATTTTAATAAATTCTTAGTGGCGTTGCCATATTTATACGTTTATATTAGTTGTCAGCTCAAATTTCAAATAGCTAAATGGCAAAAGTTTTAAAAAATATTAAACAAATACAGATAAAACGAACCTTAAGTAAGTCATTTGTTTCAAAAAATTGGTTAGTAGGGTTGCCACATTTTCATATATTGATGTTTATTTCTTTAATGAAAATTGTGTATAAATATTATCACATAATCTAACAATTTAAAGCTTAGTACGCAGCTCTCAAGAAACGTAAAAACTTCATATAAAAAAACGCTTAAGAAACGGTCAAGATACTTTCCTGCGACAAACTTACTTGTGCTAGTACGCAGCTCTCAAGAAATCTAGTACCAATTTTTGATACTTTTTTCAGTAAAATGTGAATATGGCAAACCTTGTTTTGCGAAGAAACATCAAATCAACAATTGTTTCTTGAAGGAAATTCGAAGTAATCGTCAAATTCATCCTAAATTAGTTGAAATCATTATTATGGAGTATATTCCATTTTGAAATGTTGTATAAAACCTACCAATCATCAACAACATTTCTTAAATCTCAATGAAAATATTTATGTTACCATATACATACACACATACATATTACGCACAAAGTTTGTTTTCTTTGTTTATTCTCTCTTGCTCTTCTAATGTAGATCATTCACAATGCGTAACCAGCTGCCAAAATTACTTGAGAAATAATGTATTTTTTTCTTGAGCAATTACTTGAGAGCTGCGTACCAACCTTAAGCGATGAATACGAAACGGATATCAGGGTTGCCATATTTTATACTAATAAAATTTTTCTGCCATAAAATTTTATATTAAACAATTGATTTGAAAAAAAGCGCTGTTGCTGGGATATTTATTTTAGAAAATTTGTTCTAGAGTTGCCAGGTTTTTTAATATTGATGTACATTTTCTTTATAAATAATTATGTGCTGATTATTTTGTGCCAGAAAATTGTTTTAATATTTTTAGAAACGAACTGCAGGTGAGCTGTTTATTTTTCAGATTTTTTTTGATTAGGGTAGCGCTCTTTTTGGTTTCTATTACATCGTTTTCCTTCGGCTGTAAACTTATGAAAGGTGATGTTACGTAATTTTGCATAGGTGACGATTTGTACTAATAAAACACAAAAAAAAAAATATTTTCTCAAACTTTTTCAATGTTTTAAATTTGTTTTTTTTTCTATGCCCGCCAATTATGGAACAAATTTTTACAAAAAAAAAAATATAATACTTCGCTGTCACTCCTATTAGATCATAAATATAATATAATTTCACAATTTTGAAGTTCATAATAGTTGAACATAACCTCAATTATAATATTAGACAAAAACTCCCGAAACTTGTTATTAAAGTTACCATAAAAACCGCTTCACAGCGATGAGTAAAGCATTCGGCAGCTCAAAGCATTCGGTTTGCTTTACTATAATAATCACCTCGTAAACCTAAGCAAACCACACAAAACTGCCGTTAAATTTGGCGGTCAACTACTTTTATTTACACACTCAAATCACAGTAAAAGATGGTATGAAAATAATTTTTATAGAACTCGAGTTTATAGCACCTACAAGCCAATAAGCTGCCTGTCAAAAAGCATCATAGAAGTAACCAACTCTGAAATACATGCAAACAAACACAATCAGCCGGTGTGTGATCATAGCGAATGCATGAGAGCAGTAAAGTACCGTCGAATGAGCGAGAAAAAAAGCTGGAAAGAACGAGCATTGTGCACTTAAGTGCATTTCAATGGCGTTGGCAGAAAGGCAGTCATCGTGTCGGAAGCAGTGAGTGTACAAATTTGTTTATTGAGTTGTCTTCGAATGGCATTTCAATTTCTTATTGCCGCCGGGAGAGTGCTCAAGACCGCAAAAGAGAGTTGGCGAACTACTTGAACGAGCAGCTGGCAACGGGCGAGTGCACGAGTGGAACGGAAATGTGCAGCTGAATGCCGGCGAGTGGCGGTGAACGGTCGGAAGCTGACTGGAACTGAATGGCCATTAAAATGTGTGTGCACGAACTGATAACGATGTTGCGGAAAATGTGAAAAACACAACAACAAACACATAGTAAAAACAGCTCGGTATTTGTGTGCATATATGAAAAACGAATTTACTAGGGTATAATGGATGGCTCTTGCTTCGCTTTAGATGTGGCAAATACACACTGCACTGATGTTTGTTTGGCACACAAAAATAATATTTTGTTGTTGCGCAAAGCCACATTGACTCTTACATGTAAGAAATCTTTATGTTTTGGACTTAACTACATGACTTTGTATGTACTATATAGAAACAAATGCATATGTGAATCAGAGCAAAGGCAACTCAGAGAATATATGTATGAGTTCCCTTCAGCAAACAATTATTTTAGTTTTTTATATAGGCTTAAGTGCTTTGAAGTAAACAGCATTCGAGTTCTTTGGTTTGCAAGCACTAATACTCATACGGGATATAGAAATATATTCATAGAGAAAACGATGGTTGAAAGGTAGTTTAAAAAATCATGAGTGTACATAAATAAAACTTTACTTCAGTTTACATATTTTGTGAAAGCAAATTTTAGAATATTTACTTCTTCTGCGCTTTATAGATTCTGAGTGCTAAGGAAGTAAATATCTACATAAAATAAATTATTTGAATTTATAACTTTTCATGTATGGGTATGGCAGTCTAACAAAAATATTTTTATGATGGCATTAAAAGGATCGGGCAACCAAGTTTCAGGACAAATTAGCTTAGTATTTACAAAGCTGAATTCTCTTTATAAATAGTTTATAAAAAAGAAAATTGCTAAACCCCCTAGGATTCATCATTTCAACATAAAATATATTGGACGGGGGGAGGTGGAGTTAAAGGGGTTACATGGGTTTCCTCAGTTAAAAAATAGCATATTTTCAACAATTTGTTGCTCATAAAAAATGAAATATTTGATTAGAATTTTTATTGTTACAAACATACACTGTTAGCAAATAAATTCTGAAATTATTGGAAAGAAATATTTTAAACTCGGCCATTGTGATGCCTTCCGGTGACCTCTCGGAAAAAGATGTGGCTACGTTGGCAGGATAACAGCTTACTAGATCATTTAAAAATAAGTGCTTTTGCTAAAACCTTAACTTAGAAATTGGACGAACGAAAAAAAACTAAATATCTGATTTTTTACAGGCATTTATATAAAAAACTGAAAATTGCAGTGTTAATTCGCGACATTTTTTGTAATCGAAAAAAAATCCTTCGTCCAAGTATTTGAAAAGCCTGTGTAAAATTTCTTAAAGATCGGTTGAGTAGTTCTCGAGAAATCTTGCCAACCGACTTCGAAAACACAGTTTGGAGAAAAACGCGTTTAAAGACGGCGCACTTAACCTAGCTAGCCTCGATCGAACTAGTTCTCAAGGCTGTATCCCCGAAACTATTACTCTGATCAACTTCTAGAGGTGTTGTAGAATTTAATCAAACAATAAAAAACACGATTTTTTTAAATCCGTAAACCCATGTAGCCCCAAAGGCCAAAGGCCAGGTCATCCAGAAGCTGCTAATCATGTTGAATTGGTGGAAGGTGTTCGTGAGAGTATTAATATCGATGTAAATTTTATGCCATAATATATTCTCAGTTATCAAATACCACCAAAACACTATTTGGAGAGTTTAAACTTTAGATTTGGGTAAAAGAAAGGCCTATGCGTGAGCGAGCTTTTGATGAAAAAACGGATTTCTCTCATTAAAACATCGCCTAATCTGTCACCATGTGACCATTTTCCATTTTTGAACCGAAGAACATGCCTATAAGTGATATACAAAAATCTATGCATGCGCTGGTGGATCGTACCAAACGTTATTTGAGTGAGTCTAATGAAACCTTTTTGAATAAATAAGAACTTTCACATATAATATTATATGCATTTCATGCTATACTCAAAAGTTTGGTTATTTTTAGAACACACCTGGTATTTATAGTATAAACTCTAACTCTGATATAGTAAAAAAAATGTTGTAGACATTGTTAACGCATAAAAAGTTGTCGAAACATACATTAGTATATTACTACATAAATAAATTTCTTATAAATCAAATCTGTACTTGCGGACACCTCCAATAAGGGGACGCCTCCCTTTGCTGAACAATAGTTCTGGAAGCAAGTTTTACGATAAGTTTACAGAACAAATTTCCCTCTAACAACCCAACACTCTCACGACCGAATGCGGACACTTTTTAACATTTTTTATTTCCGTAAACTTTAATAAGCGGACGCGTACCTCTAAAAAGAGGACACGAAATTCTTATTTGCAGACAACGAAGTTCAATAATTGAAGTTATGATAGAATGATTAAGCCAAGCAGCCGAGATCTTTGTAAAACTATGAGAACGAACATTAACATGTTAAGATGTAAATTATTATTAAGATATAGAACTGAAATTTGGCATAGGGGATCGGAGTAGCAAGGGACAAAGCTACAACAACCAAATTTACCAAGTTCAAATATTACAAAAACTTCTACAGTCAGCGTGGAAATGGATGAAATCGGATGATAACCCCTTTCCCTTTCCATATAACTGTCCCGGTACCGGTAAAACTACCAACAGCTCAATAAATCAGTAATTGAACACGCGAGAGACATTAAATTTAACATTCGAGATGGTATGAAAGGGCTTTAGTGGAACTGGGGTCAAAATTGGACGATAGACGTGACAGCGCCCACTTTTAGGTGAAAACACATATCTCGAAACCTGCCCGACATTTCCCTGAGATTCTAATGTTACAGTGTGAATATGAATGAAATCGGACTACACCTACTTCACATATAACACAACTTTAAATTGCACTTGAGTCTTTCACTTTCCTGTGCACAAATCAAGAAGCAATTAATATAATGGGGCAATACCGCAAAAAACAAGCAGTTTCGTGTGGAGAAAAGGTTCTGTGAAAGATTGTAGATCGATATCTCAATAAACTGAGAGACTAGTTCACATATACAAAGGCGTATATATTATTCAGGGTATGAAAATGTCCGTTCATTGTTAATTGAAATACTACTGTGATCAATTTGAAAGGTGAATCGGTAAATTTTTTTTCTGTAAATTGGTAGTACTATTAGTGACATCTGTGCTAAATTTCAAGTCAAAATATTCATTAGTATTTGAGATACGCGTCTTTTTTTGAGACTCTAAAAGTGAATTCTTCGATTTTTACTATGTGTGAATTTATTTATTGAACAAAGCGGTGCGGTAATGCACCATCTCATACTGCATTGGTTACGTGATCTTTTCGCCACATTTTTAACAAATATCATGCCGCAACCACCGCATACGCCTGATTTACCTTCGTGTAACTTCTGGCTATTCAGCAAATTCACATGATCACTCCGATGGCACCGTTTTGACTCAATTGAGGATAAACAAGTAAGGAAGGGCTAAGTTCGGGTGTCACCGAACATTTTATACTCTCGCATGATAAAGTGATAATCGAGATTTCATTATCCGTCATTTACATATTTTTCAAATACCGTATTTGTGTAAAGTTTTATTCCGCTATCATCATTGGTTCCTAATGTATACAGAGAAGGCGTGGTTGTGAACCGATTTCACCCATATTTCGTACTTGTCATCAGGGTGTTAAGAAAATATCATACACCGAATTTCGTTGAAATCGGTTGATTAGTTCCTGAGATATGGTTTTTGGTCCATAAGTGGGCGAGGCCACGCCCACTTTCAATTTTTAAAAAAGGCCTGGATGCAACTTCCTTCTGCCATTTCTTCCGTAAAATTTAGTGTTTCTGACGTTTTTTGTTAGTCGGTTAACGCACTTTTAGTGATTTTCAACATAACCTATGTATGGGAGGTGGGCGTGGTTATTATCCGATTTCTTCCATTTTTGAACTGTATATGGAAATGCCTGAAGGAAACGACTCTATAGATTTTGGTTGACATAGCTATAGTAGTTTCCGACATATGTACAAAAAACTTAGTAGGGGGCGGGGCCACGCCCACTTTTCCAAAAAAATTGCGTCCAAATATGCCCCTCCCTAATGCGATCCTTTGTGCCAATTTTCACTTTAATATCTTTATTTATGGCTTAGTTATGACACTTTATAGGTTTTAGGTTTCCGCCATTTTGTGGGCGTGGCAGTTGGCCGATTTTGCCCATCTTCGAATTTAACCTTCTTATGGAGCCAAGGAATACGTGTACCAAGTTTCATCATGATATCTCAATTTTTACTCAAGTTACAGCTTGCACGGACGGACGGACGGACAGACGGACGGACGGACAGACGGACGGACGGACAGACAGACATCCGGATTTCAACTCTACTCGTCACCCTGATCACTTTGGTATATATAACCCTATATCTGACTCTTTTAGTTTTAGGACTTACAAACTACCGTTATGTGAACAAAACTATAATACTCTCCTTAGCAACTTTGTTGCGAGAGTATAAAAAGGTGAATCGAAGAAAGCTCTGATGGCCATCACGACCAATGATTTTTTCAAGTGCTATGATGACTGGAAATTTCGTTGTCATAAGTGTATTGCAGTGTGAGGGGATTACTTTGAAGGAAATGAAATGGACAAAATTCGCCTTTCAATTTGATCACAGTAGTAATTCCTCGAAATTAATAGCAATTTTCAGCTTATTTGCACGTGAAAGCGAAAATTAAAAGCGTTGTAATGCATACCAATATAACTCTGTAAATAAGTTAATATATAATATATGTAATTGCATACAATTCTACTGTTAGTTGATAACGAAATATATTTCCAGCGCCACAAAGGACCCCGAAGGTATAATAAAAAGCTTAATTTAATAAACGAAAATAACTGTAGCTATGTCTATGTTAAGGGAAACGCAAATAATATGCGAATTATTTTTTTTTTATTTTTGTTGTACTCGCTTTGGGTAACTGTAAAAATTGGGATATGGCAAGTACCGAATGCTTGTGTGTATGTATTTTTGTGCAAATACCAATAGACTCCCCAAGCGTCCGGCGCTTTATTAAATTCAAATCAGTTGCCATTCAAAACCGCTCTGCACCCGACGGCAGCTACTTTTCGGTTAAATAAATATTTAACCAACAGCGCCCGGGGCCAGAGCCAAAGCTTAATGCCAATGCTGCTTGTGTCGAAATTGTAACCAAATCATTTCGGTTCGATTACACGACAAGCCAAGAGTTGTAGGTGAAATGTTGCCAAAACTAATGCAAACAAACAGAGAGGAAAATAATACAACAAAAACAACAACAACAGTAAAAACAAACAAGCTATTGCCTTAAAATTCGATTTGATTGCAATGCTAAGGGCACTCGACAAGCAAAACCCTGAAAATTCTTGCCAAAATACACACACATATATACATAAAGATACATATATGTATAATATATACTTGCATACATATTCATATACTAAAATATCATTTCGGACTTAACGGTAACCATGCAAAATTCACAGCGCCGATAAAGCATCAAACATTATTACACATTACTCGCTTGGTCCGAACATTTCAATCGCTTATGCTTCCAAAATTTACGGATACATTGCATTGTATGTACTTGTGAATGTATGTGTTAGTATATACTTGTGTTTATGCATGCAAAATTTGTGCCGAAAACCCAAAGTTGGTTATCCCTTCATTTGCTTTAATATTCATTATTGCCTTTCGAGTGAAAATGTTTCGGTCATGTGAGTTGCCAAAGCAAATGCATACCGTTAGAGTTTGCCATTTCTAAAAATGCCAATACCAATACCAATAACATATAACGGTAACGGTAACAACGAAAACAACGAAATTGTAGGTTCAATAACTAATTACCATAATTAAAAGAAATGTGTGGCTGGAACGAATGGCAGCCGCCGAGCCGAATAGAAATTCTACAACTGTAACTGCGAAGGCTTTGTGTTGTTGCAGCTGTTGCTGTTGTTGACGCTGCGACCATTGGCGATGCTAAAAATACTGCAACTGAGTATTAGGGTGGCACATTTTTTTTTTGGTGGAATGTTTTTATAGCTGAGCAATTTTTTTTCTGATATTTCAAAAAATCCCTAAAATATATTTTTAGAGAGAAATTTCTTAAATTTAGAAATAATATCAAACTGCAACAAAAGTTTGTGACGTAACAAATTGTCGGCACAAACGTAATATGTATATGGAGCGCAACTGTAGTGAAAACTGAGCTGATTTCAATTTGAATAGGTAAAGAAAATCTGATAGTTGCCACATTTTTGCAATTTTTTTTTAATGCTTTTCTTAGCATAAAGTAGTATGTATCAAAAATCCAAAGAGTTTTGCAAAATAATACAATTAAAAATATTTCTTAGAAATGTTGCCACCTATTTAGAAAATGGTTTAAAAAATTCCAATAAGATGAACATGTTAATATGTTGTATCAAACCAGAGGAATTTATAAAGTGTACAATAAAAAAATTTTAAGATGGGTTGCCACCTGTTTAGAAAATAGTTTAAGATATGCCGACAAGATTAACCACTCAGGTTAATTTAGGTATCGAATTAAGGAGTTTATAAAGTTTACAATAAAGAAATGCAAGACCTGTGTTGCCACCTGTTTAGAAAAATGCCGATAAGATTGATTAATCTTGTTAGTTTAAGTATCAAATTCCTTAATTTAATTATTTATTTTTAATTTAAAAAGTTAACAATAAAAAAATTTCAAACGTGTTCCCACCTGTTTAGGAAATGGTTTAAATTATGCCGGAAATATTATTTAGTCATGTTAATTTAGGTATGAAATTAAGGAATTTATAAATTTACAAACAAAAAAATAGTAAAACCGGTGTTGCCACGCGTTTAGAAAATGATTTAAAAAATGCTGACAAGATTAACTACCAGGATATCAAACTAAAGGCGTTTATAAAGTTTACAATAAAAAACTTTCAGACGTGTTACCACATGTTACATGTAACTCTGTAGAGTTGCCACCTGTACAATGTAATCTTCGTCAAAAAACTTCATAAAACTTGCATCTTTAAATAACACATGTGACAATATTTCACTTATATTAAAAATTTATTTGGCTAAAACATGTTCCGACGTGTTGCCACCTGTTTTAAATTATTCAGTTAACTAAATTGTTAATAGAAGTGATATATTGGCATATGTACATATGTATGTGAATCAAGTAAAGTTTGTTTCAGCAAATTTGTTGTGAAAGATGATATTGCAGAGTTGCCACCCATTAAAAATGTATGTAAAAAAATTAAATATTATATATGTATAAAAAGATTTAAAAAATATATTACTCTAACTTAAAAGCAGTAACAATAATATTTTTTAATAAAAGAAAACCGGAATGGTGGTAAAAATTTTATCTCAGCAATACCTAATGTAACCAATAGATAAAAAACTTAAAGAATTAACTCCTTCCCCATAAAAATATATACCCTAAATGATTACATGGTTCAGTTATTGTATCGATTTTTACTATTTCTTCAAAAACAAAAACGTTTCTGGAAAAATTTTGGGCAGCGTTGCCACCCAGTTGTAAATTTATATCACGATTGAAAATTTAATTTTAAATTCATTACGCAAACTTTAAAATAATTAATTTTTTTTGTGCAAAAATTTTTAGGTAGCGTTGCCACCCGTTTAAAATTTTTTGAAACGTTTGCTGTGAAAAGATCATTTTAAATGTATTGCGCAATCTTTAAAATAATTAATAAAATATTTTTGCATTAAATAAAAAAACAAAACAAAAATTGTACCACAGCTACATCTAATATTTGTCACTTTCGATATACAAGTATGTATGTATGTTTGTATGGTCATCTCTTAAATTTTTAAGGTAGCATATCTTCATATTTAAGTAAGCCTCAAAGGTATAAAGTAACGAACATTATCAGTCATAAAACTCTTCTTAACTCTTCCTCTTGAAAATTTCGTACCACCCTAATAACCGTTCATGCAGCTCATTACACGTCACACCTACATACATACATGGATTTGTTATAAGACTACAATGGCAAGCGTTAAAAGCAGCAGCAAATTCACAGTTCTGACAAGTAGTCAAAGCGTTGTTTGTTGCACGTGTTTAGACGCTTACAGCTGCAAATCGAAATCGCCCTCAACACACACATACATGCAAGCCACATCAGAGCGCATATGGGTGTGTGTTGCGCATAAAATACGCTGCCGCCGCATTTGCAAAGTCTTCATGCCTTTATGGCACTCATTGTATTTCATTGCCATGCAACAATGTTGACCTAAGTAAGCTAGGCTATTGTTGCACGGTACTTGTGGGCCGCCAATTGTATGGTTATTCCCTTTGTGGCGGCAAAAAGTGGGACACACAGTACTTTGGTGGAAAAATTATGCGCGAAAACTGTTGGCAAAATCATTTCATATTCATGTTGCGATGGATTATGGGTGGGGAGGATGGATTGGATAGTGTTTGAGATGACTAAATTTGCCTTATCTGACCATATGATGATCAAAAGCCGTTAATTAGCAATGTAGGTCTATAATATGAAACCCAAGTGGAGTGCTCTTGCTAAGATCGGAACTATTTAAGCCGAAAAAATTCCAAAACTAAAATTATTTTTTATTTTTTTATAACGCTTCATCCAAATGCCAAAAAATTACTTCCTCCAGACTTCCTCTTATACTCTATTGTTACGCTCATTCGAAAACTCCCATCAAAAAAAAAGTAATTTTAACTCTTTCCTAACTTTTTCATCTCTCCTTTCCTCCTCACTGTGGCACGTCTTTCAGTTCATTCAAATGGTCCACCTCACATATAAGCAATCCGCTGGCATCGGTAGCGTTAAAGCGCTTATTATTTGTATGTAAATGCGATTTGTTGCGCGGCAGAAAAGGGCTACCAGCTACGGTTGTTACGAGTGCTTTCAATTAAACTTATTTAGAGACTCGCCCGCACACTTATACACACACACACACACGATTATTCAACCAAATCACGATTTCAATGCGGACCAAAGAATCTTTTGTGGCAGCATTTGAATGCGATTCGGCGGCGGATTAAACGTGTGCATGTGTGAGTGCCTATGAATGGGCCAGCAATAGCGTAGGCTGACGCTTAATACTTTTCGTGAAGCCCACATATATTTACATACATACATATATACTTTTATACACATGGCCATGTTATCTAGGATACTGCAATAGTACAGACGATATACTTGTATATACAGATACATATATACTCACATAGTATGAACATATACATATGTACATGGCCTTGGGTTCAAGTGCTAACTTTAATTGCATGGATTCTGCTGCAGAAATATAAAGCCGGGATTGGTGTTATCGAACTTTTTTCACTCATTCTCGCTCCATTCTTCACTAGTCATGAATTTTGTAAGACTTACTATATACTTAACTGTATAAAAACGAACGTATTCGAGTATTTATTCATACTGTTGGCTCCAAAATCACACTGACAAATATTGGTAGAATTTGAAGGATAACTTTAATAAAATTGTTCAAGTTTCCTTAATAAACTTTTATTATTTAGGAAAATTTCCACCTATCACAACCTGTGAATGATATTCAAATTTGAAATGAGGTAAATAACATCTGATCAAATTTAAGCCAGACTGATAGCAAACAAAACGTTATTATCGGCGTCTAAATATTCACCTTTGGATTCAATACAAAATCCAATTTCCATTCATTTGCCTTAAGTCCTAGATGGCAAAGCCTGCAGTGTCTTCAGTGAATTTTGGTTTTCCGGTTTACGCACATTTTTGGAGCACCATACGTTATATTACATTAAGACAGTTTCGGCGCCATATTTATAAAACTACGCCTCAACACCAGTTATAAAAATTTTAATGAATTTAACAGAGGTGGATAGACGATTGGCTTGAATCAAATTTTCAACAACTTCACGACCTTCACTGAATGCTTTGTGTCACTAAAATAACATACTTCTGCAACGTTTTCAACGATTCTGTAGCCGTGATTCCATTGGAAACACAAAATTTGAAGCACGGTTGGGTTAGGTTATACAGACTGGTTTATTCTTTGTAATGCCAGATAGAGCTTCAGTTTAATACGAGCTCAAGTTCACGTCATGCAGGGCGTCAACTCTTTTTGTGAAGTTTAATAGAGACTTGATATCTAATTTTGATGGTCCACTCCCTTGAACTGGGTAGCTCCTGGATATCGAAGCCGAGTTCTAAATAAGGCCAAACAGAAGCAAAAGAGATGTTCCATCGTCTCTCTCGTGCTTACTTTTACATGAGTCATGTTTAAAAATGCCAATACGGCTCGCATATGATGTCGGTAAGTTTTGTCCTGCCATTAGGTCAACAACCGGCCTGCAGTTGTTTCGAGGCCGAGTGAGTAAAGAGCATGTGTATTTTCTTTCCATTCCCTTGTATATTCCATTTTCCTTGTATCATCCCATCATGTTGGCGATCCTACATTTTCTTAAAGCATTTCATCTCATTCTGATCTATCTTATCTTTCATGCTGTATCGCCTTTAGGGACTTGAGTATTTCCTGCACAGATTAGGTAGTCAATCAAATGGCAATTTTGCCAGTCTCAAACGTCCATGAAGCTTGAAACCCAAATCTACTGCCTAACAGTTTTTAATAACATTCTCTGAATTAATGCTTGTGAGATTATTGCTTTAATCGCCGCTTGGCTATAGACGTATATATTGATGTTCTTTACCGCAAAGAATTCTGCCTGGAAGATACTGCAGCTTCGCACAAAATATGCCGGCGCCCAAACCATCAGCCATTTTTGATCAACCCGTGTAGATGCTGAAAGTTCCGTTGGTAAGTTGCGTGTTTGATTGGCTTGAATATCGCTGTGTAACACCAATACAAAAGGTCAGCTGATAGGCCCCATGTTGAGCCCAGCATCTTCTTACATGCGTAGATAGCCCGACTGGCCTTTTTCAAATTCTCTTCAATATTGTGTTTCCACGAGAATTTAGTGCCCAAAATTACCTTCAGCTTACTAGTAAAGAACTTTACTCTATAACTATAAGCACTCGATAAAAGAGAGTTTAGGAACACGATCGGAATACTAACTGGTCACTGTCTGGTGGCGACGCACGCATGCAAAATGGGGCTGACAGAACGAGAAGACTACAGGAAATGTCTAGAGCAAGGTAGCAGGCAAACAATGAAGCATCTCTTATGCACTTGACCCGCATTGGCAAGACCAACCTGTAAGTATCTGCGGTCCCCACGGTATGATACACTGACGGAGGTGTCGATAGTGAGGCCACAAGGTCTGTTAAAATTAGCGACCAGCGCAGGCATCCTGAAGTATGTCTACCCCTCC
Source organism: Bactrocera tryoni (assembly GCF_016617805.1). NCBI lineage: Eukaryota > Metazoa > Arthropoda > Insecta > Diptera > Tephritidae > Bactrocera > Bactrocera tryoni. The sequence continues at coordinate 23,427,013 of NC_052503.1, read as the reverse complement.
TGGACCTAGTAACAGAATTCCATCTGGTATCGCAAAGAACAAAAACTGGTTTATGCGTGACTTATTGGCCTGCCAGATTAATCTAACATAACCTAATCTACTTGAAATCAGGAAAGTATATACATATAATGATAATGTAAGAACGTTTAAGACTGATAAATTCTGATTCCGAAACTACTTTAAGTCGATCTACAAGAACAAGTACCATACTTTTAGAAGTCAATATTTATAACTCAGGAATTATTTCACAAAGTTTTCACTCAGCCTTTCTGATTTTAGAAAAGCAAGCTGGGTTTCATAAACGAGTAAAAAGTACCCACAGAAGAGAGCTAATGTTCTAATACCAATAAATACATAAATAAGTCGTAGGGATATTCTAGATTTTCTAAAGAAAACTTAAGATAATATTTTCTACTTTAATTTCCAGTAAGTAATTCTTCCACTATCATCTTACTAAATAGTGCAAGGAAACTAACTATATTTAGAACACACACTGTAGTCACACAACAACAACTCTTTTCTAACTCTTTAACTTCTCTAAACTTAAGGTCAGCAGAAATAACAGCAGAAAAGAGATCAAAGTTAAATTCACTGCCGCAGCAATAGTCGCTGCCATTCGAATCGTTAGTTAGAATTTTCGACTTGCGCATTGTTAAAATGCCAATTTAATTGCAGCACATGTGACGCTATTCACGAATCGATGGCACGAATATGACTTCGAAGAGCGCGACATTGCTACCAGAGGTCAGGCCAGCGATGAAGGTGAACAGGAAGCATTTAATGGGAGATGTATGTGTGGAAACTTACAGATTTGGGTATAAATATATGTGTCTATATATATTTGTCTGATTGCACATAATTGCTCCTACACAAAAGTACATACATACATACATATATGCATATAGAACTATTTCCTTGCCTCACTGCAAACCGCTTTTCGCTGATTGCGCGCTGCTCACGCCATTCAAGCAGCTCGCTAATGGCGAGCAAATTGCATAGAAAGGCAAATTCCATGCAAATTCATAAAGGAGGAATTTCAAAATCTTTTTCACAATTTTTTCTCGCATTTTTAATCCTCACTTTCATTGCATAAATTAAATATTCGCGCAAATTCAGTTTCCACTTATGCGGAATTAATGCAGGCAACTTTTTTTTCATTGTTTTTGTTAGAGATTCTTTTCGCAGCTTTGCAGTTTTGCTTTCTCGGGTTAATGTCTGCGCGGCGCGATCTCGTTCGGCTTTTATGCGCTTGTGCAAGGATCTCAGCGCAAGTATTTTAATTAAAGGCGCAATTTCAATAGTTGAAAAGTTTGCAGTTTACTAACGCGAGTCCACTCGAAAAGTCAAATGTAGGTGAGTGGTTAACGGTCCAACGGCGTTGTGCCGCTGTGCCACATATCGACCTTTGCAAGTGGAAGTGCAGCTAGACATAGTTCCAATGAAAGAGTGTGGGTGTAGACAGCTGTACAAACTTATATACATATGTATGTATTAGGTTGGGTAATAAAAATAGATTATTTTTTTATTCTTCAAACCAAGGATCTAAACAGCGAAGGGTCTGTTAATATAAAGAGCCAATATCAAATACCAGATGTACCCTTTCCTTCATTGGGGTCTCCCCTTCAACCTGTCGAAGTTAAAGGCTTGGGCATCATTTATAATAGAGAGCCACCATGAAGCTCAATGCTTGTCTTGTATTGATGTAAAAAAAACTATTAGAAGCAGTGGGTTGGGGTATCTAACCAACAGTTGCGCTTAGGCTCTCCGAAACCCTGGTTAAGCCAATATTAGTCTATGGTTTCTCTAATGACTGTTGTCTGAAAGAGGGCGCTAGATAAAACCACACCAGTCAAATAGCTAGAAGGTGTTCAACGAACGGCTTTTAATGTTATTCTACATATTATATCAGACTCCGACAAACAGGACACATTAAGGGCGCCAGAGAGAGAGAGTTGACTAAACACTAACTAGAAGTTTCATAAATCCTCTCACACTTCGACTGCTGCCTCGCGGACCCTGCTGTTCTTGGCATCTTCTCTACACGCATATCTCCGAGTAATCTGTCGGCAGAGCGGAGTCGCTAGAGAAGAGGTGCCGACCTTTTTAACATATCAATGTAAACGCAAGGGGAAGGTTAGAGGAGGAGTCTTCTGTTGGCAGCTATCAACGAACTTATGTTTCAGACTGCCAGATTACTGTAAAGTCCTTCAAGCAGAAGGGGCAGCAGCCGTCAAGTTAGTGGATTGCTGCTATTGACCTCCAAGCTAGTCAAAGAGTCATGACCTCACTAGCAGTTGCATCAAACTACTTCCATATTCAACTTGTCGCGCCTGGCTTAACTAGAAACGTCGGAATCTGTAAAACCGATAAGCTTTCAAGAAAGGGAACCTTAACTCAAATCCCATCCGGATGATAATGAGGAAATGTTCGTCTGTCTTCGTTCCTTCGGACGAGCTCATGTTAGCAACCAGCACTTGTAGAATTGGGAAAACTTTCTGTCCTAGAGTGAAACACAAAAGGTTTATTGAACTACAAGCTCTCAGCACGGTTCACATCGCCGCCATGATAAGTGACTTAACTGGATACTATCCCATTGGCACTCACGCGGTGAGACTATGAATTTTGAAAGACGTAAGTTGTCAAGAGTTGCAGGAAGGAATATAAGATGAAAACATCTCGAAATTTTTTCCTTCGCTGCAGAGTTTTCGCCAGACTAAGGTATTTCGAACTCGCTACGAACCCGGGGAATTGGCTGGAATTGATATTAGCCATTTCAATTAATTTATTGTAGACTCTAGGAACTATATTCGACGGTCCTTTTTGATCCATACCTAAGAGTTTTGAGCTTCACAACGGTCGAGTGTCCTTAGCTTTGCGAGTGAGATTGTTCGTGGTTTTCAGCCTGTTTACATAACCTAACTCAACCTGCAAATTTTAACCACCCTAATATATATGTACAGGTACAGGTATTCTATATACAAATTCAGATACATATGTATATAAATATGTATGTATGAGCGAATTTTGTAAGTGCAAGTGGCCTTGTCATCATAAGCGTAAGTGCTTGCCACACAAAAGCAAATTTGCGCACAATCAGCGCAGCTGTCGTCTGCCAGCGTTAACTGCACTCTATATACTCTACCTACAGTTATGCATTTATATATACTTAACCGTACATACCAACGTACATATCTGGTTGTTAAGTGTACCTGTTTGCGCTGTTCGTTGCAAGGATTTTCTGGCTCTCATTCGGTGTTGCAACTTAACGTAGCGTAAACGCTTTTCCCTTTTGCTGCCTGCTGCCGGCCGCGTTGCATGCTGCAGCTACGCCTCAAAGGCTCGCGTGATAAGAGCGCACAGCAGCAGCAGCCACGGCAGCAATGGCACTGGTTGTGGCGACGGTGCGCCTCACTGTGAATGTGGCCGAAGGCGCGAGGCGTAGCGTAAATGTTGAAAGATAGATGGCTTCCATTTAGAAACGTGTTGCAAGCGTGAAATTTTTGACACCATAGTAAATGGTGGGAAATTGCAACATTTTCAAGCGCTTAATGATTGTGAAACATTCGAGAGAGCAAAGGCTGCTTGGTCGTGAATTTATTGGGTTACTCGGATGAGTTGAGAATAAAAAGGATAAATAAAGAGATTACACTTATATTTATATTGTTGCTCAGTGGAATATATTGCGACTATATTTTTAACATTTTTGTTATTATGTACTATATATATAATTTTTTTTAGACTAAGGTCTATAGTTAATGAAATATAAGAAAGGATTGAGTTTTAGGGATAACTGGAAAAACGTAAACTTCGATTACACCTTCACACCTACTAAAAATTCCTTAGAAGAACTTGATGCCGATTGTTCAGTGATAGCTATATACTATACTATATATATACTATAGTGATCCGATCTGGACTATTCCTTCGCAGAGTGTTGCGGTACTTCCAGCAATAACCGTTGCAAAATTTCAGGGTAGATGTGACGTCAAATGAACGAGTTATCCAAGCACGTGCTTGATTCCGACCCTTCACTTTGTAAGGCAGCTTTATCGGACCACTAAAGCATTTATTATTAATTAATATAGGAAAAGGATTCTAATTTTCTAACGAATCCGATTTTCAATCGAAAATTGTCTCATCAAAATATTTGCTTTTTAAAGAGAGCGGTATGGCTTTTTATTTTTTTATTTTACGTATATACATATGTATATCAAAGCTAATATCTCAGAGATGTGAAGAAATAGTTAAATCCCGAAAATTTGGTATTCAATTCCGAAATAATTATCAGCTTAATATGCAAGAACCAATTTTATTGTACGCAAATATAATTAACTCTCCAAAATCCCGAAAAATCGGAAATGAATCCCGAAATATTTATTTTTCCTAACATTAGTTTACAAATTTCATATAGGCAAATAATAACATTTTATTCAAAATAACTAAAAATTATTTAAACAAAATTGAACGTAATTCAAAATCCCGAAAATTTTCAGGATCCCGATTATTCAATAAAAAACTTAAATCAAGTTCTGTTTAACAAATAATTTTTGCAACAAATTATTTACTTTCATAAAATGGCAAACTTATAAAAATCCAGACTAGAAAGATAGCCACGATTGCTTTGAACATACCACCACATCTTTTTATTTTTTTTTTTCAATTCCTCTCGAATAATAACTTTTTTCAACTGATTTGCACTACTGATGAGTGAAAAACAAAATTGTATTATAAGCATTTAGTGAAATGCTCGGAAAATTTTTCGGTATCCCGATAGTATTTTTGCCCAAAAAAACCGAATCCCGTGGCAGATTCAATCAAAATTCTGATACCATCACTAGTCCGCTAATAATTTATACATTGTGAACTAAACTTAGTAAAGCACTACATATGTCGAAAAACGGAAAAAAAATTTCGGGATCCCGAAATATTTTGGCTGAATTTTCTTATGAAAATTAGTGGAGTCACTGTATTCTTAAAAAAGTTTTAACGATAAAATGGAAAATTTTGTCGGGATCCCGAAATTTTGAAGAGATGCAAGAGCTACCATTTCATCCAGAAAAAAAAAACGATTTGGTATGGTTTGTAGTTCGATGGAATCATTGGTTCATATTTCTTCAAAATGATGTTGGTGAGAACGTAACCGTCAATGACGCCCATTAAGTCAGTCAATGGTTTTATTGAGAGAACACTTTGGTAAGCAGATAATTTCACGTTTTGGGTCGGTCAATTGGTCAACAAGATCGTATAATTTCCCACCCTTGGACTTTTACCTGTGGCTATATGTAAAGTCTAAAGTCTATGCGGACAACCCGGCTTCAATTTAGGCCTTGGAGCAAAACATCCCGCTTGTCATTCGCCAGTTATCAGTTGAAATGCTCGAACGAGTCATGGAAAATTGGACTCAATAGATGGAGCATCTGAGACGTAGAAAGATATAATCTTCAAAAATTTTATGCCAAAGAATGTTCTTTCGAATGATGATATACATTCCCCATTAAATTTGAAGTTTCTGTGTTTTTTCTTTCAAAAGTAGGGAACCTCAAAATAGATAATCCTTTACAAGATGAATCTTAGCTATTAAATGTTATGGTGCCTTTGTCTCACTATTTTGCTAAATGAAAATATATTTTTCTCTTACTTAACTCTCATCTAGAGTCATTATTATTCATTGCAACGGTACTCCAATATTTCGTTACCGAATCAATAGTGTAAAGCCTCAAGATGTATTTATAGTATACCATACCGGATTTTGTAAAAACTTCAAGAAATATTCTAACTTGACTTAATCAAGATCTGATAATATGATGACAGTTTCACGGATATTATTATTGGTGCGACCTTAGCCCATATTAAATACCAGATAATTGGATTTCAACTCTTAAATATGTCAGTCATAAGCTGGGACTTTTAGGAATTGCATACAGAAATGAAATAGAAGAACTTCAAAGGAAGACATGAACAGAAACTTCGTAAAATAATTGAGGGAAAACAGTAGTATGTAAAAAGTTATAATATTATCGAAATAGACTTGATAGTTATTAACCTAACCGCAAGTATTTGGATTGATGACTGAGCCAGTTAAACTTAAAGATAAGCACTTTTTAGGGCCAAATCCCGCACATTACGTTGTTTTCTCAAAATAAACATAACAAAAATTATTTGTTAAATAATTCTTCCAAAATTGTAATCTAACCTCAAAAATGTTTACACTGTGAAACCGACTAACGCTAACGCTTTTCGAAAGTATTGCTGTTACACTGCGAAAGAAAATTAGTAACGCATTTCCATAGAAGAGAGATAGAAACGAGTTATCATCAACTAATGCGAGTATCCTTGACTGCAGCACAGCAAGTGCACAGCATCTCTATTACATTGCGCATTTACATTCAATTTCACTTATGCAACTGCAACTTTTTGCTGTAATTGTAAAAAAGTGGACATGCAAATGGCACAAAGACTATCATTTCGCACTAAACAAGTGAGTAATGTGCAACATTAAGGAAAAAATTTGCAAACCTTTCAACATTGCGCACTTTTTTCGCTCCGCCTGCCTGCCACATGCCACAGCATTTTGCGACGCTCAACATTTTCACATTTTATTTAATTTTTTTTCGATTTTTTGTTTTACTCACTTTCATTTGCGTGTAATGTTGCTGTAAAGCGGAGTGCACTTGAGTTGTATTTAATGAGCCTGCTGCCGCAAGAACAAAAGGCGAAAACAGCAAAAACTTGCTATGCCACACTTAACGATGGAAAAATTGCGAACCGGACACAGACTAATGCACGAGCTGCAGAACAGAGTGAAAGCATAAAAGAACAACGAAAAATAAGCTAAAAGTTGACGCTGAATTTTTAATGCAAAATAAGCAGAAAATCGCTTTGTGGAAAGAATATATTCAAATTTGCAAGGAAAGTGTTTCGCAGAAGCGCGGATATAAAGGATTCTCAGTTGAGTTAAAATGGTAGATAGTAGCAACGAATCTGGTCAAGCTGACTGACCAATCACCACTTTTTATGTTATAATACCATCTAATCAAATTTGACCTGGACTGGCAACATATTTTCATACTAATGGTAGATAATTGCAACGAATCTGGCAGAGCTGACGGTGCAATCACTTTTTATTCTCTGAAACAAATATACCATCTCATCAAATTTGACCCGGACTGGCAAAAAAAATACATCTCCAAATATTGTTATAGAAATGGCAGATATTTGCACCGAATATGGCCCAGCTGATGGAGCAATCGCTTTTTATTCTCTGGAACCAATGTACCATCCGATCAAATTTGACCCGGACTGGCAAAAAAAAAACATTTCCAAATATTGTTATAGAAATGGCAGATATTTGCACCGAATCTGGCCCAGCTGACGGAGCAATCACTTTTTATTCTCTGAAACCAATGTACCATCTGATCAAATTTGACCCGGACTGGCAAAAAAAATACATTTCCAAATATTTTCTTACAAATCTTTCCTTTCCTGACTATTGCGGTATTTTCCAAGTCGAGGTTGTAGTCATTAAGTTAGCAGTAGATTTACTACTAAGAAGTGCAGCCTCCTTCAGAGAAGTGACAATCCAGAACAGAGCATCTCAGTAGCAGTGCGTTCAGACCTAACCTCAATAGCGTCGAGTATTTTTAAGATAAGACTGGTATGGATGCCAAACCAGTCCCTAGAACCGCTATTGATAGATTGGAAGTGGGTAGGAGCTCCCATATTCTGTTGTGTTCTACTACTAGATAGCTGGGTTTCGCGGGAGCTTGGCCAGCGTTTGGCCACCATTGGTACATGCGCTGTCGCAAAAGCCTTTTGGCCCAAGATCGATGGCAAGAGATATAGTGATCTATTTGCCCTTAACAAGGCTAGCTTCTTGTTAGTTGTAAGGCTTTTAACAGACCATTGTCATATTGACGTACACGCAATAAGGCTGGAAATCTAAGAGACTCCATCTGCAGAAGTTACATGGAAGGTGGAAACAACTCAACTTCCTTCTCGACTGTCCCGCGTTTGGGAGGTCAAGACTTAAGCACTTGGAAGCACACATATTATATAATAGTCCACGTCCGATCTTTGATCAGCTATCTAACCTAACCTAACTTGACACATATGAAAATGTCAGGTTGCTGAAGTTCATTTTGATGTTACCACCTCTTTAACGGCAAACATGTATGACTGCAAGGATTTCCTCCATTGTCCAGCTTTCGTCGAATAAGGTTGGAAACTGGGAGGAATTGATAATAGCCGTCTTAATAAAGTTGTGACTGTCTAGAGGCGTTTTGTTAGTAAGCACCGGTCTTTTTAATCAACATCTAGCAGTTCTAGGTATCACAGTGAACAAGCGAGTCTAGCTGTCCAAGTGGAATTATTCGTAGCCTCACGCAAGCAAAAAAATTTCGAACAGATAACCTGCTCCTTTCACCAATAGGAAGAAAAACATCCAATTAAACGAAGGCAATTTTTTGAGTACTGCGGGTTGAACATACATATTGAAAGACAACCGAGAGCTAATTCAACTTTTTTTTGTTTCTTCTACAGCCTGAAGCATTCGAAAAATAATTTATTGTCAATCTTTACAGCTTCATGACACTTCCACAGTAAAACAACTGCGCAGTGAAAACTTAGTCGAGCGATTAACAACCACCCTCAACTATATATGGTAGTACCCTTTCACCGCCCACCAATTATTTTTCGAGAAAAAGTACAAATTTCAATTTTCCTAACTTTTGTTTTCAACTCACCGGAAGCGAAAAGATTCATTCACATAAATTCCTCGCTAATAATGCTAATTCCTTTGGCAGGCATAACTTTCCATTTTTACAACTGCACAGATCCCGCACCGTTATCCTTTCGCATAGCTGTCGAAACGAAGGAAAAGTAGAGGAAACACGACGCGTCGTTGATATTTTCAACCGAAAGACGCGCGAAAAGCGCAACTTTTCAACACAAACACACATTCACTGAACATTGAACATACACACACAGGGAAAGAAATATACTGCCGCAGAATTGTTCATTCATTAGCGGCATCTGTAACAACCGTTGTGGCGGCACTGACAACAGCGCGGCCATAATTTCGTTGCGTTTTGTCGTCGGCAACAATGACAACTGTCAGGAGACTTGTAATAAAACGACAGCGCGTTTCTTGGCGCAACTTCTCGACTTTGCGGAAACTTTTCGCCGCTGCTTTTAAGTTCATTTGTTTTGTGATTGCTGTGGGGCGCTTCTTAAACACACATACTAACACATCTAAGAATATAAATAAGAATTTTCGTAGTCACTGTGCTGAGTGCCATAAATACATGAAGGCAAATGAATGCGTCTTTTTTATGGACCAAGTCAAACTTTGTGTTAATGAAAAATATTTTCAGCTTTGTTTTTGTTTTAAGAAATTTTGACATTTATTGCGCCAAGGGAGAAGATTTCAAGTTTGACTACTTGGCAGGTTTCTAGTTAACAAATTGTAAGTGAGAAGTTGATATTGTTGAAATATATGCACATTTACGCCATTATCAGCTAGTAGATACATTTTCGGTTAATATCTTTCATGCCAAAGTAGATGATTTTTGATAATGAAAATTAAACAAAACAAGAAAACACGTTAACTTTGGCTACGCGATGTCAAATAAAAAAGTCGTCTATCGAAGAAATTGTTTTTTATCGGCCAGTTTGTATGGCAGCTATATGCTAAAGTGGTCCGATAACGCCGATTTCCGACAAGGGACCAGCAAAAATACGTGTGCAAAATATCAGATCGATATCTCAAAAACTTATCGCGGATCTTCAACGTTTCCTTCTTGGTGTTAAATACTTCTTGGCAAGTTTAATATATTCTGGTAAGCATATTTTCTAGACCAGTTTGGTCCTTTGCCATACCAGATGGAGTATGTGTCGTGTTCCAATAAGAATTTTGTGTAATTCCGCTCTACCGTTTTGCACATGACTTTCGCAGTTTTGCATCCAGGTAACTGGTTCCATCAGGTTTTGATTTTCTTTGCCTAAGAAACTGCAATCCTTGGTGCTTCAAACTTAGTCTCACAGAGGTAAGAGAACATAAGCCAGAACGACTGAGTTAATTTTACCACTGTATCTTAAAACATACTTGGAAAATAGGGATCAAGCAAAATATTTAGTCTTATTCTATGTATGTACTTAAAGTCCCTCGCAAGACTCAATTTACTCTGGATATTAATTTAAGACTTATACATTTCATAAAACTCAGACAAACTTTGGGGAAAACTGTGAGGGTTAATAATTTATGAAAGCAAAAGAGGTTAAGAGTTCTATTAAATAACAAAATGAAAGAAAATTGGTTAATATTGATAAAAGAAATCTTAAATGTCTAATTGAGAAATATTAATTTCTTGAGAGCTCCAAATCCATTTAAGAATCTAGTTGGTACAAAGATCTTTTGAAAAACGCTGAAGATTCCAAAAAACTAGAGAATCATACAAATTTTTCAGAAATTTTAGATAAGAATTCCTCCAAAATCAAAGAAAAACTGGAAGGTGGTATTAGATAACGGAGGCTCCAAGTAAAGATACTTTTTTCAATAGCCTTTTTTTTGACAAATCACATGTGAGCCCTGTCAAGCTGTCATGTTATTTTTGTTCAGTATTGTTTGGTATTTCGTCATGGACAGACTTATGTCTGAACAATGTTTACAAACTGTTCAACTTATAACGAAAATTCACGTTCTGTAAAGAAATTGTTTCGCGTGCTTTGCCCAACTTATTTTTAACATAATCAGCCTACTGAGCGTTCCATTCGAGACACCATCACCCATCTTGAGACCCAGTATTCATTTACTAGCGCGCAATGAAGAAAATATAACAGTCCTAGCTGAAAGTGTATACGAAGACCCTAGAGAGTGGATTCGGCGGCGTACGCAGCAATTTAGACTGATGTATGGTACGACTTGGCGTTTTTTACGGCGATATCTTAAATTGCAAGCGTACAAAATACAGCTTATGCAAGAACTGAAGCTGCTCGACTTTCCCAAGCAACATAGTTTCGCTCTATGGGCTTTTGAAAAGTTCTAAGAAGATCCGACGGTTTCGAACCAAATTTAGTTCAGCGATGAGGCCCATTTCTGGCTTAATTGGTATGTAGACCGTTAAAGCGCCATGATAACCGACTATTTGATGCCTGAAATCGAACACCGTAAACTCGGCGACATTTGGTTTCAACATGACGGTTTAAAGTCTATATGGAAAATTGATGCATCGATTCAGGCCTTGTAGCAAAACATCACGCGTGTGATTCGCCAGTTACCAGTCGAAAAGCTCGAGCGAGTGATCACAAAATGGTACTCAAAGTATGGACCATCTGAGACGTAGCCACAGTCAACATTTGAAAGAGATAATCTTCAAAAAATAAATGCTAAAGAATGTTCTTTCGAATGATAATAAACATTCCCCGGTCAATTTGAAGTTCATTGGTTTTTTCTATAAAAAAAAACAAGTAGGGAACCTCCGAAATGGATCACTCTTTATATACAGAACATGCAGAAAAATGTTGTTAGTTATCTGATCATTTTTTCCGAGTAATCACTCAAGCAAATTCGAGAAAAGTAGTTTCGTAAAAAATGTTTTAAAGATATTATAATGGAGCTGATTGTACTGAGCAGCCACACGTTAGAAGGAAGCACGTTTGAACCGTATATTGCACATTAAGACATATTTCGCCTCTAAAATATATACCTTACACATACATATGTACATATAAACTGCATGATGTAAACAAATGAAGTTAATGAAGGTCACAATTTTGACGACTTTTCACTGTCAAAATATATCGATTTGTAAACCTTAAAGTGAAAGCATGTGCACTTATTATTTATTATTTGAACCATGAAATTTCAGTAGTGGAATTTTTCGATTTTTTTGTTGCTCATGCTTTTTGTTTTACACAAGTTCAGCAAAGAAAATTAATTTAAGGAAAAATAAAAATGTTTATTAATACGAGTTTTTGTGGAAAACATCATTAAAATGTTGAAAGACTCTGTGGCCACACTTTGAACACCTGAAGCGGAAAATTTATTGCCATTTTTATGCACTTTCGCTGAGGCTGAGCAAACCGAAGAAGCATTGGGCTTCTAGAAATAATGTTTACGGCTAATGGATTTTATGGGAGATAAATGAAAAGTGTAGTTAAATGATTTTTAACTTTTTATTTATTGAATTTCTTTTTTTGCTGTTATTTCGTTTGTTATTTTATTGTAAAATTGAAAATAATTAAAGGTGTAGCGACAAAAATCTAATTATTATTTTACTTTTTCAAATTTTAAAATAAATTATGACAAAATAAAAAAAAAAAAATTAGAAAAAAGTAATTTAAATTAAAAAATATATAAAAAAAAATCATTTAACTGATTGAAATAAATAAAAAGTGTAGCTAAAATAATTTTTTATATATTATAATTTAAAACAAATGTTGTAATTTTTTAACTATATTACTTTTATTCCTATTTTTCTGGTATATTTATTTTGGTTTTTAAAAATATAACAGAAATTAAAAAATTATAATTTCATTAAAAAACAAAAAAAGACATATTTAACTAATTGAAATTAATAAAACGTGTGGCTAAAATAATATTTTTTATACAATTGAAATTCAAACAAAAGTTTTGTTGTTATTTTTTTCCTACATTAATTTTATTCTTTTAATTATTATTTATGTTTTTGGTATTTTTAATTTTATTATTAAAACAAATAAAAAATCGTTTAATTAATTGAAATTAATAAAATGTGAAGCTAAAATATTTTTAATTTTTTTGTTTTTGTATTTTTTTTATTTTATTTTTAAAAAATAAAAAATAAAAATTCCAATAAAAATTAAACCAAAAAAATTTTTTGGTTTATTTTATTTTTTTTGTTTTGTTTTTTTATTTGTTTTTGTGCTTTTTAAATTTTTGTATGCTTTTTATTTTATTTTTTCTTCATTTTATCCTTTTTACATGCAATTTGCGCTTCGTCACGACCAAAATTCATTTTCATTTCCCCAACACACATAAAAACAATTTCCATTTGCACTGTGTAACCAGTATAAATGTTTCACATTCCTCAGCAGAAAGAAGAAAAGTAATTAAAGAAGGCTCTTAACTGAATGCAATTGCTGGAAAAAGAAGTTTACGAGCGACGAAATTGTTTGCGGCCAAGGAAAGTGAAACCAACAACACCATCCTACTTGTGTGTGTGCATTTGTAGATGAGTGTAGTTGTTGCATTCCACTTGAACGCCTCGCATTCCAAGGGAATTTCTATGAGCCGAGCGCATTAAAGGCAACTAAGCGTTAAATTTGTACCGAGATACATCCTGGGCATAACAATTACGCCAGTCGCAGCAACGATGTTGCTCATTAATTTGCAGATGGGAACAAATTCTTAAAACGTAAAAAAAATAAATTTAATGCAAACTTCAGTATATTTATTTAGCAATTTGCTTAAGCGTCACCAAAAACTCCCTAAGAACCTCCATCCATTGAATTCAAGCTTTCGAGCTCTGAAATTTAAGTTTAGCGCCCACAACCAATTAACCGCTCACACCAAAAAAGAGCGCACAAAGCGAACCGCCAACATTCTAGCGCGACTACAAATTTCACACCTGGCAGTTGCCGCCGGAGATCCACAGTGCAACGCAGGAGCACAATGTGGCTCGCAGCTTACCAACTCGCGCCAATTTGGACCGGTGGCAGCTTCAGCCAACTGCCTGCGGGCATTTCAGGTGCTAAGCTCGCTTGCTAGTACTGATTTTCACGTTACGGTTTCACCGAAAAATTCACGCGGAAATTTACATAATTGTTCGTTACAAGGCAGGCACAAAGCTCTAGTACATAGCACCTTGCTACAAAGCTACCCACGGCTACAGAATTTGAATTTTGGGTGAGCGCTTGAAGTAATCTAAGTACGAAGGGAAGGGAACAAAGAAGAAAGCACCTGCTATTGTTGTTGTTGTGAAAGGGAAGTAGAATGCAAAGTGCACATTTAAAACCGCTTTCGGCGGTTTTGCTTCGGAATTAAAATGCGCTAAACGAGGAGACGCTCCTACCCACCTACCAATATATGTAAATATATTACTAAGCGCAGTTAGAAGCACGAAAAATTAAGCGCTGACTTCGTGTCTTAAGAACAATGAAAAGCAGGAAGTGGAGAAATAAAAAGAAATCACTTTTTCGCTTAAAAGTTTTCGAAAAGCTTGGTACCTCGCTAAGTGCAGACAGTCGCCGCTTTATCGGCTAAAGAATTCCGGTGGGCAGTGAGAGTTTTATATTTCATGCATACATAATTCGGCATGTTCTAGCTAGTTGTTGTAATGAATGTCAATAGAAAGCAATAAAAAATGAGAAATGCACAACGGTGTTGGCTTCTTGATAGATTGACTTAAGCTTAATTTCCATAAACTTCGATTGACAATACACACCGTTAAAAGGCGGCTGTCTGCATTTTTCAATGCACTGCTAAGACGCTGGACGACAAGAGAAAGGTTGCGAGTGGAGAAGAGTACAAAACACTTTATAAAAAGATAACTTTCAAAGCAAGATTAAGATAGATAGATTAGATATATATTCGAAAAATTCTTAGCTTTAGTTTAGTGTCCAGCTTTAAGGTAACAACAACATTATAATATCAGAAAACAAAACCAACGTTAACTTCGGTTGCACCGTAGCTATAATACCTTTCACAAATACAAAAGGTTCCTTACAATAACATTGATCGATCCGTTTATATGCCAGCTATATGTTACAGTGGCCCAATATCGGGCGTTCGGAAAAATGAGCAGCTTCTCGTTGGGAAAATATGGGTGCAAAATTTCAGAATGAGGATTTAACCCATGCCCGACTGATGGACTTAATATGCTCATGCTTTAACTATCCATAAACGTCTTCATATTGAAAGTAGCAATATTTTCTGCTTTAAGACTCAAGGATTTAGGTAGTTGGTGCAGAACAAGGACATAGCGATATTCTGAACCAGCTCAAAACAAATCTAAATAAATTAGACTATTTCCTCCAAACTTTGAATTTAAAAGTTTCTTCCAGGTAAGAATACCCTCATGAAGTGAATAAAGAAGAAGTTTAGTCAGAGAGGAACATACTATCATACAATTTATACCGACGGAACCAAAATGGATTGCGGAGTAGGGACGCAAGTATGCTGGAAAGCACTTGATATCTCTCTTCATCCGTCCACCAAACTCAGCTAGCAACTTCCAAGCGGAGTTTGACTGAACTGAGGATACCAAATCTACAATATAAAAAGGATAACCACGCGCCACTGCCTTGTTGGTGTAAAAAGACTACTTCCGATGTAGTCAAAAATATACAAAGGATTCAAGCTGACTGGCAAGTTAACTCCACTTGTCGATAATTTTGGTTCCCGGTCATAGGGACCACGAAAAAGCACACGAGTGGGACAAGTCAGGAGTCTCTTTAGTCGAATAACCAAATGGAAGATAGCAATGCAGATATTACCCAAATACGACAAAACAAGTATTAGGACTTATTAAGTAGGTCCAGAAAAAGTATATATAGACTTACAGCGTTAAAAATGGGCATGCTGTAACTTAATCATATTTGGCGTAGCCGCAAACTAGAAAAGAAGTGAAGAAATGGTTCAACACCTCCTCTGCGGGTACCTAGCTCTATTACAAACCCGAAGTAAAACTCATGGAATCCATCAGATACCAAACCGTAGTAGTTTTGTAGAGTTGTATAGAGGACACCGAACGGTTTGAGCATAATAATGAAGTAGTAATAAGGTGCGTTCCAAAGTAAAAAGGACTTTTTGAATCTAGAGCCCCTTGGTAGCGCCATCTATAAGTCGATCAGTGCGTTAGAATCTGCTATCTTTATCGATTGTTCAGTGAGAATTTCATGACATTTTATCGATTAGAAGTGAAGTTATTGCGTTTTAAGTGTCAGTATGTTTGTATTATTGGTGCGAAAATGAGCTTCGAACAAAGAGCCAAAATTAAATTTTGTTTTAAAATTGGTAAAACTTTTACCTAAACGTTTCAATTAATGAAACAAATTTATGGCGATAATTGCCTGTGCCGTAGCAGAGTGAACGAGTGGTTTCAACGTTTTCAAAGTGGTCGTGAGGACATAAATGACGATCAAGATGTCGGCCAATCAAAATCCGTGATCACCGGAAATTCCATCGAAACTGTGCGTGAATTCATCAAAAATAAGCTGAAATTGTCATTGAAATTCATGGAAATGGAATTGAACATCTCCGAAACATCGATTTATCGCATTTTGACCGAACATTTCGGCTTACGAAAGGTGTGTGCACGGTTTGTTTCGCTCAAATTGACTGACGACCAAATATTGCTCAGAATCCATCTCAGCGATCGACGCTTGTGACCGATTATTTGACCAAAAATCACATTTTAACCATTAAACGCTTCCCATGTTCACCTGATATGGCACTGTGCGACTTCTTCTTTTCGGAAAAATGCATTTGCCCATGAAAGGAAAGCGTTATGCAGATGCAGAGTCCATTCAAAAGAATTGCACCGGCATACTGGCAGCCATACCGGCCAACGAGCTAAATAGGACAATACAGGAAGCCATTCCTTCAAATGTAGTTATGATTATAACTTTCAATAGAAATCGAGCTATGATGTACGCGACTAAGGCTACATTATATAGTTTATTGGTTTTAATACCTTCTTAGAATAATTAAATTCAAACAAATTGGATTTAATGTTATAAGCTTTATAACGCTGAAATGCTCAATATTGGCCCTAACTATTTGAATAGTTGAATCGAGTCAAAATGTTTATTAACATGTCTTTAAATTAAATAAATATTAAATTTATTTAAATTTTTTTTTAATTCTTTTTTTATTACAGTTAGTTATCGTAAGCGGAACCCTGCTTAACTTTTTTCCAGCCAATCGCTCTCTCTCTCTCTGCAGAGATTTCCGAACATATTTGGAGAACATTTCATGCTTTAACAACAACCATAAACATAAAGTAACTACTAAGTTCTCATTTTTGATTGAATACATCCAAGTGACGCACAGTGTATATATTCAATATGTTTGTAAGCAAATACAATTCCCATCACTTGAAATTAGGTCGAATGCATTTCTTTGTTAAATTGTCTTTAGCTGCTTATGTAACGGCGTTTCTTTGTAAGCACACATGAGTCACATGATAACCGAAAGTTAAAACAACAACAAAAGCACATATGCATTTACAAAATTTACATTTACATATACAACAAACAGAAGTTATTAATGAATAATCACTGGCATACATAGATACAAACATACATAGATACATATTTTCATATTCATCTGCGTGACTACACGCCGACTTAACGCTCTTGTGCTCCTCCCTTTCGTTGCTTTCGCCTAAAAAGTTCTTAATGCGATTTATCGCTGAGAAAAACGGTAAATGCACTTCATTGGAATTTCATTGACCACACGACAGACAACAATGGCAATTACAAGAAACAAGCAAGCAGTCGTTTATACACACGTATCACTGTATGTGCATGTGTGTGTGATGAGTGTCCGGAATTTACATGGACACTTAAAAAGTTTGAAGTTTGACAGCATAAGAAATGTGCTCTAAAGTTACGGAAATAACTGTAATAACGGCAGACAGCAAAAGTTTGGCTGTTGAGGTTTTCTTTCTGTGTGTGTGTGTTTGTAAAGCGGTTAGTGTAACCGCAAGATGTGGCTTAAGATTCTATTTATTATCTTAACTAAAATATTTGTAGAGTTTGAAATGAAAAGTTTTGGCCAAATGCAAAAAGAGATTTCAGTTTATCTTTTTGATTTCAGTTTTTTGTTTTTATTTTTATACTCTTGCAATATGTTGCTGCAGAGTATTATAGTTTTGTTCGGTAACGGTTGCATGTATCACCAAAAATTTAATGAGATAGATAAGGTTATATATATATATATATATATATATATAGATGATCACGATGACGAGACGAGACGAGACGAGTTGAAATCTGGGGGACTGACCGTCTGTCCGTCCATGCAAGCTATAACGTTAGTAAAAATTTAGATAACTTGATGAAATTTGGTATGCGGGTTCCTTAGTACAAAAATAACTACGAGTTCGTAGATGAGCGTAATCGAACCACTGCCACGCCCACAAAACGCCATTAAGCGAAAACCTTAAAATGCCATCACTAGGGACTAACTTAAGATACATAACTCTAATTTGGTACATGGGATCGTAGTAGAAAGTGGCACATGTGAGCCAAAAAATTTGAAAAAGTGGGCGGGGCCCCGTCCTCTAATAACTTTAATGCGCATATCTCCTAAACCACTAAAGCTACAATAACTAAATTTGTCCAGCACAATTATTTTAAAAACTCCGAAAAACCGACAGTGTGAAAATGGTTGAAATCGGCAGATAACCCCGTCCTCTCTCCATATAACGGTACTGTTAAAAACTGCTAGAAGCGCAATAAATCAATTTCTAAATACGTCGGAGACATTAAATTTTACCTTCTAGATGGTATGAGAACGTTTTATTGGAACCGGCATGAAAAGTGGACATTGGGGATTGACACCGCCCACTTTTTGGTGAAATCCCATATCGGAGAATCCGACCAACCGATTTGGAAAAATTTACTACGTAGTATTTCTCTCATATTGCTATGACACTGTACGAAAATGAACGAAATCGGTCCCAACCACGCCTTCTCCCATCTAGCATAATTTTAAGTTCCATTTGATTCTTTCACTTTCCAGTACACAAATAAAAAAGCAATTAATATAACAGGCTAAAACTTTCCACAAATAATACCTTTAGTGTATGCATTTAGTGCGTGCCACTTCATGACCAAAAGTTGTCCAAATCCAACCAAAACTGTTCAAGCCTCTGGGTGCCGAATATTTGGATCTCAGTATCTATAGCTGAGTTTTGACCGAAAGTACCGGTCATTGTGTAAGATACATAATTGAAATTCAGACAGAATTCTTCTCTGACAATGGTATGACAGTATGTCAAAAATAGGCTACATCGAGCCAATATTTCCCTTAGTCCTCATATACTTACTAAAAAGATTTCCAACTTCTGGGTGACTTCGGACGGCATATACAACCCAATATGTGAATTATCCCAATGAAAGAAAGAATGCGAGATTTATTCATAACAGTGTATCTTTGTGCCTAAAATAGATAAATTTGAGCGAAAACTTGGCCGAGCCCTTATATAAGATGCGTTCCAAAGTAAACAAGACTTTTTTAATCTAGCGCCCCCTGGCGGCGCCATCTATATGTCGACTGGTGCGTTAGAATCTGCTATTTTTATCGATTGTTCAGTGAGACTGAGAGTTGTTTCATGAGATGGCATCGATTGGAAGGTAAGTTATTGCGACATGCGACTTCCTCCTTTTCGGAAAAATGCATTTGCCCATGAAAGGAAAGCGTTATGCTTTCGTATAGGCCATTCAAAAGGCTTGCACCGGCATACTGGCAGCCATACCGGCCAACGAGCTAAAACACTCGTTTGACATGCTTTTGGACCGTGCAAAAAGCTATATTGAAGCAGAAGGAGTCTATTTTGAATAAAATAAATTGATTTTGGCGAAAAAACCATTTGTTCTGTTTTTGTTTAAGTCCTGTTTACTTTGGAAACTTATCAGGGTTTTCGAACATCTGGCTGACTTTACTCTATATTATTTGTTTTTTAGTATGTGGCATGCTAATAGTATCTGGTATCGGAAAAAAGGTTAAATTGGGTCGATACCATCCCAACTTCCATATAATCTTCCATATACTATACATTATGACTTCGCTTTTCTAACAAACCTTATATGTTTTTCAGAGTATGAGTTATAGTATATAGCATATGACCATATAAAATTGTTTGGATTTCGATCATCTGGTTGACGTTTTACACCTGGTGTTGAAATTTGAAAAAAATGAGAAAATTTTCAGAAATGTTTTCTGTTCTAGGCAAACACACACACTTACGAACCAAAAAAGTATATTTTTACTTCTCAAATTTGAACATAATTCGTACAACACTAAACACACAACAGACAGCCAAACTCTATAAATAGCATAGTACAAGTGTGAAATACATTGAGAGCTAAGTAAAAACTCCAGAAATAGATATTGAACCTACCCACAGTGGCGCTAATGAGAAACTCCACGCCGCACATGCACAGACTCCCTCTTTTACACAATCCCAAAAGCCTTTACTTCAACTCTGATTAAGCCTAAACTATAAGCAAATATTTACTAATAATATATATGTATACCCATCATATATAATATAGTATGTACATATATACATACATCAAACAAAATTAATCGAATAAACTAGTAAGACTGCCTAACTGTATGCGTGCACGTGACAACTGTTTTGGGCGTTGATGCAACACGCAAGCGTTCACATGCAATTTCGGGTGTCTAAAAAACCATTAGTATACAAGCCATTAAAGAATATCGAAAATGAAATTTTATTTATAAAGAATTTTATGGATAAATTCTTTTGCTTTAAGCCTTTATTTTAAAGCACATGAGTATTTGCTAGCGGCAGGCGGGAAATACGAGCATTTTGTGGGTCACGACCTATTATTTTGACGCACGAAATTTGTGAGCGATTTTGTGCGTGTAGATATGTATGTAATTAAGAGGCGGTCGTAAAAACCTCGTAAAAAGTTCTAAACAAGCTGTGTATTTATAGATTTAAATGTGCGTACGCCTGAAGAGGCAGACAATTAAAATTCATTTTAAAGCTTTTCATTAAAGAGCTTTATGGGCTTACGTTTTGGTGTGGCTGGGTTTCGGTTCTCATTTATTTTTTTGTTTTATATGGTGTAACTAAAAATAGTTGTCTTATAAGATTACTTTACATAAAATATATGCAAATGAGCTATCAAAATGACTAAGGCACTCTTGGTCTATATACGAATATTTTGTCCGCGTGACTACTTTTTTAATCCATGTTGTTCTACATTTTATAACATTAATTTCTCTATTGAAGAAATGCATTTTTCACGACTAGATATTAGGTGCGCAACTACGTTTAATGAAAATGCAATTTTTTTGTAAAAAATTGCCTATTGCAAGTCACAACTTTTTCGCATCTTTCTGGCAAAACTCGAAACTCATTACGATAGTTCATCTTGTTTTGATATCCAAGAATCAAGCCATTTTGCGACATCGTCTTGTAAGTGGAACTGCTTTTGAACTAGACTATGTGCAATCTAATGGAAAAAATAATAATCGGACGGTGCAATATCTGGTGAGCATGGTGAGTGAGGTTGTATTTCCCATTTTAATGTTTCCTGGTAGATTTTAACGGGTTTGGTAACGTGACGAGCGTTGTCTTCTTCAACCGCATCACTTGATGGTTTCGTTTTCGCTCATAATAAGTAACGCCAACACGAAGCCACCAAATACACAGCATAACTTTCGCAGCGTGAATATTCGGCCGCGACGACGACATTGAAGCATGGTGCACGGTCATGACTTCCTTTGGATTGCCGTAATGAATCTACTTCTCATCACCTGCTATGATTCTTTTCTTAGTCTTAGGAGCAATTGTTTACAGGTCAAAAGGCGACGTCCTATCATAATTCAAATCATAAGGAACTCAAGTTCCTTGTTTCTGAATCATCTCCAGCGCATGCAGTCGCTTCGAAATAGCTTGGCAGGTGACTCCCAATGCTAAAGTAATTTTTTCCTGCATTTAAGGGGGTATTTTACTCTAGAATTTTGAAAAATTCGATTTTTTTTCATATGTTTAAAGTTTAGACCCGTAAGAACATATCCTCCAAAGGATTTTTAAAAATTAAAATTATTTTAGTGACGCAGTACTTAGCCCGGATCGGCCGTATCGAATTTTTTAAACGCGTTTTTCTCGAAACTACTTTTCTCCACATGGTACCGGCATTATCTTAAGTTCTATACAACCGATTTACTTGAAATTTTTTGTGAACCTTCTTTATATAATCATTTATCGTTCCTATAAGCATCGTGTCTAAATTTTTGTTTTTAATAATAAAAAAATTCAGGAATTTCAAAAAAAAAGCGTAAAAAATGATTTTTATTTCAGGCAGTCGCCATTTTTCAAAAAAAAAATTGTTTCGTGTTCCCTGAAATAGGGACTATAACAGCATCCTTACTGATTAAGAATTTCTTTTGATTTTTTTTCAGACCACTAGGAGAGTCAGGATCAATGTCACAAGGATGCGTAATTTTTTTTACACCTGGCCCTTACCCCCCCTCCCCCTCTAATTATTTTAATTTTTAATATTTTTTTGTAAAATTTTTTTTCTGTATTCTTAAGATATCAATAAAAACACCATAAAAAATGGATAGTAAAAATATTTTTTAGTTTTTTTTTTTAAATAAAATTAAAAAAACTGGCCAAAATTTGATTTCTAGACTAGAAAACCCCCTTAACATGGATCCTAGACGAGCAACGTCTCAAATTTAGCGTCTTCGAATGGCCTTCCTTCACGCGGTCAGTCGTTATATTTTTTGTTTTTAGAAATTTTTTTCAAATCCTATTTCTAAACTTTGACATTCATTGACTGATAATTGCCGGCCGAGCTATTCATTTAGGCCTGCTCAACATTGCCTATAAGGTTCTATAGAGTGAACTATGTGAAAGATTATAGTTCACTGTCAACAAAGTGATTAGACTTTAACAGTACGGCTTTTGGCCTCGAAAAGCAACAACTAACCAGATATCCACTATGCTCCAAATATTGGAAAATTCCCGTGAAAAAAGGGTCGACATACATTAACGCTGATTCCAGAGCTACTTTTGACATCACGGAAAGGAACTGCCGTTTTGCTGCTATGTCTGAATTTGGTATCCCCGTAAAACTAATACGGCTGTGTAAGCTAACCTTGAGCAATACCAAAAGCTGCGTCAGGATCGGGAAGGCGACTCCTTATCGTGGGACCTGGCTACACTTGAAATCTCCCAATGGTGCCAAACATCGAAAAGAAAGAACTACTGACGCGCTGCTGTAAACTCAGCTATAACCGCCTAAGCGGTGACTACGCCAATAAAGAAGAAGAATAAGTGTTTATTAATAGTAAATCAAACGGGTATTTCTCACTTAATCAACTTCATAACTGCATCATTATAATGTAATAAGCACTTCCGAAAAATCTCAAGAAAATGGAGCGCTAAACATTTCCATTAACAGGCAAGTAAAAAGCAACAAAACCAACGATAAATAATGACAATGTAATCAAATGTAATGGAACAAAGTACTTAAAGTACACAAAGACGAGTAGCGACAGCAATCAGATAATAACAGATTTAATTAGAACACTTAAGCACCAACGAAAACAACGGCAACAATAATAACAATGCGCCTACCTTATTGCGAAGCGAACAGCAAACGAATAAGAAAGGAAATAACAATAATATGCCATAAATGACAGCGTGAAAGAGACATCTTAGCAAGATGAACTGGCAAGGCATTTGGCTAAGCCACAAACAAAAACAACAACAACAATGAAAGCAAACACACCTGAGCTGTAACTAAAAAGCCCACAGGCAATTCATATCGACCATCTAAGTGTGTATGTGTGTGTATGAGTTTTTGCCTCAACTGTCTTCTGCTGGCGTGCGGCGCCAAATCTTTTGGGCCCCATTTTTTCGTCCACCGCTGAGCCACCGAAAAAGCAGTTAAAATTATCATGATGCGATTATGTAGATGAACACTCGAAACTCATTTGAAGAAATGAGGCACACAAGGCACACAACGCAAAGCGGCAACATTAGCCGGTGGCGCTACAGGCCTAACACCGTACACTGAGCCCCGCGACACTCAACCGCCACAGAGACCATTGGTTTGTAGGCTGAAAGCGACGTTTTGGCCAACACACAGCGCTTCTCGCGCGTTTCGCTTTGCGCTTTACCAACGCTGGCGTGTGTTTATAGGTGTTTGTGTATGTGTGCGTTGACGCGCGTGTGCGGCATTGCCTTCTCGGCTTTGCCCATAAATAAACACTCGCAAATTGACTACTTCGTGTCGAATATAATTGTTAAAGTGCGGCCCGTTGCCATTATCATTGTCATTGTCAAAGTCATTGCCGGCATCAAGCTTGGTATTATGGTGGCAGGGCGGTGGGGGGGCTTGAGTGGGCAATCAAAGTAAAAGAAAATGAAATGAATAACTAATAACTTCATTATAACAAGAGCACCTGCCAATAATGTATTTATTAATGTTGAGCACTCGAAATGAATTCGACAAATTAGCAAGCTCACTTTGGACCCACTTACGTACATACATATGGAATGAAATTTATTCGCATCTCTTTTGAAAATACTCGGAAATTCCCTCCAGTCCACATATTGGCTTGTATGTAAGTATGAGCGCACTTGGTGTTAATTGTGCCTGCGTTGCCGGCGGTGCAAAGTATTTATGTCTATTTGAATTATTGATTTTTGCACTCAACATATTGACGCACATACACATGAAAATAGATACACATACGCCTGCGTATATATAATATATTTAATTTTAGAGACTCAATGCTAAAATGTGCGTGTGAAAATTCACAACTGTTTAATCACCTTAAAATTTAGGGAAATCGCCCGCCAGGCAAACTCAATACGGCATCATTTTCATATACACTTTCATATGTGTACTTAAATACATATAATATATGTAAATAGCTTTTTATGTACTTTCTATATACATATATTTCAAATATTAAAAAATAGAAATTCAGTTTAAATAAGCTAAATACACTATTGCCAAAATAATATGATATAACACTTGAAAATCTAATATATCGAGCTCAAAGAAGAACTAGCTACCTGGTTTTTGGCAAAATGTTTAAACATTTTTTTGTTTAAAAAATGTTTTTTAATTAAAAGAAGCACAAAATATTTTCGTGTACATAAGATTTAAATAAGTTGAAACGCTGTTGCCACCCTTTTTGAAAAACTTTGAAGCTATTAATGAATTTTTTTTAGCTTAAAAGCGCTTATAAAATTTAAAAAGAGCACAAAATGATCTCGGGAACTTACGATCAAACAGGAGTTGAAACGGCGTTGCCACCCTTTTGTAAAAACTTAAAAGATATTAATTAATTCTTGTTTATTAAAAGTGTATACAAAATTAAAAGAAAGCATAAAATCTTTTCGGTAACGTAAGATTTAAAAAGTTCAAACAGTGTTGCCACCCTTTTGTAAAAACTTAAAAGATATTAATTAAATTTTTTTTCTTTAAAAGTGTTTACCAAATAAAAAGAAAGCACATAAGAATTAGGTTAAAAATAATTTGAACAGTGTTGCCACCTTGTCTGAAAAACTTTAAAGATGTTTATAAAATTAAAAGAAAATACAAAATATTTTGGGCAAATTAAAAGCAAAAAAATTTAAAACGGTGTTGCCACCCTTTTTGAAAAAATTTAAAGATATTAATAAAAGCTGCAATATTTGATATGAAATAAAATTATATTAAATTTAGCGTTCCCACCTAATTTTATATATAAAAATGGCGAAATTAAAAAGTTTTACTCTGTAAAGGGTTCATAAGAAATTTAAAAAGCACTAAATATTTCAAGAACACGAGTTCAAGTATAATTTTTAACGGGATTACTATCTTCATTGAATCGTTCAAAAGTGATTAAATAAATAAACTATTATACTCTGTAGCAACATGTTGCAAGAGTAAAAAAATGCTATATCATATGTAAGAATATGTAATAAATGTATGTATGCATTCAATAAAGTATTATAGGAAAACTTTAATTTTTGAAGTTACCACATAATTTTAAAAATAAAAATAAAAGTTTTAAAACTATTTTTTTTTTACGTTTATAAGAATTTAAAAATCTCCAAATGTGCAAATTCCAGTAAAGTGTTTAACAAGGTTACCACCTTTAATGGATAACAACAAATTATTTTGAGAAAACTTTAATTTCAAATGTAGCCACCTAGCTAGAAAAATCAAGTTCAAGTAACCACTTTTTGCAAAATTTCGACATTTTTAAGCTGAACATTTTTAATAAGAAATTTAAAAACCACGATTTATAATAAATTTAAAAATCTCCAAATATTCAAGTCTAGTAATATGCTTAACAGGGTTACCACCTTTTATTAAAATTTCTAAATTTATTTAATAAAAAATTGATGTTGACATGAAAATTTGTTTACAGAAAATATTTTCGACAAAACTTTAATTTCAGATGTTGCCACCAAACTATAAATTTTTTAAGTAATTTTTTTTTGACAAATTCGGAAATATTTAAGCTGAAAATTATTTGCAAGGAATTTAAAAAGCACGAAATATTTGAGCTCAGGTAAATTTTTTAATGAGGTTGCCATCCTTAATGAATATTTAAAATGTTATTAAATAACAAATTTAATATGTTTATGAAGCATATATTTTCAGAAAAAAAAGTTTTTTGAACCATTTATTTTTTGATGTTGCCACTTATTTTTATTTATGTATATAATATACAAAATATTCAATGCTTTTTAAAATATTTTATGGCAAAATTTTCAAATTTCGAACATGGTTATCATCTTTATGAATATTAAAAAAAGATTTCAAATAAAAAATATAATATGGATATGTACACAAAAACATATATTTATGTACATATGTATGTATACATGTATATGTTTTCGACACAGATTTTTTTTAAACTTAAATTTTTGGCGTTGCCACCTAATTTTATTCATAGAAATAAATAAATTTTCGAATATTTACAAAAATATACGACTGAGTGATTGAATACATGACTCCAAAATAAATATAATAGCTCAGAGTTCCAATCAAGAGATCTTTTAAAATCGGATTCAATGTGAGTCATGTGAGTGTTGTTAAACACATTTGGAATGATTGTGACCTGTTTTGATTCTTGCAGATAGTTTGGTTCATAAGATGTTTTTCTGAATTAAAAATAGGTTAATTATGTGACATGACGAATTTGTATAAATAAATTAACTAAACTGTTTCTGAGCGCGCTAGGCTGCGGCTGCTTTGAAACAATACTGCATTGAGGAACTATGAAATACTACTATTTCCTTAATCGTATGAAGTATTCGGGAGAGTTAAAATGTAATTAGTATTCAAAAATATTACCCAACAGATACTGGACATATTTGATTCGATTTAATATCATATTTGCCACAAACAACTGTTAATCGAACCACGTGCAGGCGGTGAAAGTTAATGGAAAATTCTCCTAATCTCCAAATATTTAAATCACTTAACCGAAATAATTACTTTGCCACCGTCGAATCAACATTTATACCAAGGAGATGGAGCCAAAAACTTTTCTGTATAAATAAATATGCGTGTACATACATACATACATATATAAAATATTCCATAGAACTACATATATAAGTACATATTGTATAATCTCAGATAGTACTTATGCAACTGCTGTTAATCACTCAAGCATATACTTTGTTAAGTAATTTACTGAACACCGAGAAAGTTTGTCGAGTGCCAAAGTACTAAGAACAGTTATAATGATTTACCTAGTAATTTGAGGCAAATTCGTGCAAAGTACTTGCAGAAGTGCGCATAAGTACACACAAGTATTAATTGGCATTATAAATGGGAAAGATGTGATGTGATGAGAAGTCCTAATTATAATATGAATACATATTTACAAATATATAACAACACTGCACCTTAGTTCAAGTATAATGGAGAGCAATGTTAGAGCTTATAGGATGTAGCATACCATTATTTACTCCGTGAGAATATCCATAAGTTATAATAAGCATGACTGTAAGTATTTTACCTGAAAGAGAAAACAGAATGTTAGTAAATATTGTGGCATTTGAAAGTGATATAATAAAAAATAAATATGATAACTGAAGTAAATATATTGTTTCTTTTTTGTTGTCTGAATGTAAGTAGTTTCCACCTCCGATGTTTTATTGAAATGGTAGATACGTTAATATTTATTATAGGTTGAAAGCATTTTCTTACTTAAGGGACTCTAAATTATTCCTAAGCCTTAATAAACTAAATATGTATTCATCCCAATTATAAAGCTTGTTCCATTTCGAGGTTCCCTACGTTTTAAAAAAAAAAAAACAAATAAATTTTATCATTCGTACGAACATTCTTTGGCACTTATTTTTTGCAGATTACCTCTTTCAAATGTTGACTGCGGCTACGTCTTCCAGGCCTGAATCGAAGCGGGATTGTTCACATAGACTTTACACTTTACATATACCCATAGAAAAAAGTCTAATGGTGTGATATCACACGATCTTGGCGGCCAATCGATCGTCCCAAAGCACGAGTTTCAATTTCAGGGATCGAATAGTCAGTTATCACGGCATGACAACGCGATCATTGAAATGTGTACCCATGATTACAATGGCTCACAAACCACACTGCTTGTTTTATACTCAATGAGCCAAAAATAAGCATCATCGCTCAACAAAATTTGGCTCGAAAACGTTGGATCTTTTAAAAACTTTTCAAAAGCCCATAAAGCGAAGCGATGTCGCTTGGGAAGGTCGAACGACTTCAGTTGTCCGAGTTGCAGCAAACGGCGCCAAATCTATTTTCTGCACTGCGTGCTGGACATGGTCTATTCGGTCGATTATTATCCCATAATAAATGCGGGGTCTCAAGATGGCAGAAGGTGTTGCGAATAGGACGCTCAGTAGGCCGTTTATGTTGATCATCACACGAAACATCTTCTTTACAAAACGTGAATTTTCGTAATAAAGTCGAACGATTTGTAAACTTTGTTCAGGCGTAAGTCATTCCACAATGAAATGCCAAACAATACTGAACAGAAATAATATGGCAGCTTGACACAAGTCATGTGTGATCTGTCAAAAAAAAGGCTATTGGAAAAGGTACCTGTATTTGGATCACCAGTTATTATAAGTTTCACTCTAAGTATGTCCCTTAGAGATTATCTGCCCAATATCTAGTAGGTGGCTAGCTAAATAAGAAGGAAAGCTAATAGATAATGGCTAATTTGGTGTGAGCGCAATTGCTGAGAATATATTCCATATATCTTGGCTTCTAAACAGCTATTTCAAAGATTTTTAGGTTTACTTACGAGTATAACGGCAAAGCCTAGTCATTTTATGATAATAAAAATATAACAAAAACCGTAAGTCGGGGAGCCAAGCACACAACTAAGGAGTTTTACCAAAACATATTACACTTTATTTGAGCTAGAGCTGGCACAGATTTCACAATCGTTCACAAAAGTAGACCTAACGGTGATTTTCTAGTTAAGTAAGGTCGTGATGATAACTAAATTTCTTGGGTAGGTGGAGATATGATAAATTTGAAAAGAAAATTCTTTAAAAATTTTTGAGTTGTGACTCTTTTGTAGTTGGTGTGCGATATAGTCGGAGGAATGCATAGAAATTCCAAATTCTTTTCGTCGTTTTGTTAATTTTGATTTACTATACAGCCATTGTTCGCAAATAATTTAAGTTGCCAGTAAACGAAAACGACTCCGAATATGCCGACTACCAATTTATTACGAACTTTCAACGAAGCATATAAGAAACAATCGTATAGTACTTAAAATTTATACTTTGCTCACTTGAATAACTCAAAATTCAATTCACCCTTGACTTTTAAATCGAAAAAATGTCAAAAGGATCGCAATTAAATTTATTAGGCCCAAGGACATTTGATAAAATTTAAACACCGCAACTCACGGTCGCTTAAGTTTTGAGCCTTACAAGTTCTTACAGCAAAAAGGAGAGTACAAAAATTGAAAAGAGCAAAAAAAGCAAAACATTTCCATATTTATCAGCACGGTTTATCTATTTTCGGTCGGTTCAGACGGTTCAGACGGCAGCAGCCGCCCGCTGGAAATGAGCCGACGCGAATACCAAAGTTCTCATACCAGCAACGAAATAGAATTTCCATTTTCACGCAGACTTTGACATTGTCTGCGCTTCAGACGCCAGCGGCGCTGGTATTTCACCGATTTTTTTTTGGCGCTACCAACTCACCGCCAGCTTAGGCTCTGGCCATCAAAGCGCAATTACAACCAGTAAACGTTAGGCCGCGTCGAGCGTGACAAACCCCGCCTGCTTTTTATTGTTGTACATAACCTTTTTACGGTTTGTTTTGTTTCAAACAAGTCAGAGATGTGAAGTTGAGAATGTTTGTTGTTACATCTAGCGATGTTTGGTATGTTGTTTGCACTTTTTCTTTGGATCTCTCACATTCTCTGCGCCGCCATTACCGCGTTTTCACTCTTTTTATGGCCAAAGCTGTATTTGTATGCGCTTAGAACAATAGAAGAAATTGTGTGTAAAGATCTGAAGCGTAACGAAAGCCTACAGAAAGTGCAAAAACAAAAACAAAATCGCAAGCAAAAAATGTCTTTTGTGTATGTGCCTTTATGTCATCGCTTTTTGCTCGCAAAGTCTGCGCTTTGAGTTGCATTCCAAACGTAAAGTACAGCAAACAGTCTCATCAGCGTTGACGGCAACTCTGCAATTGGCAGCGACTGACAGGCAAGCAAACAAATGACAGTCAACATCAAGTCGCACTGCTGTGCTTCACTTGACACACTCGCGTACGCAATGACTTGCTGTTTGACGTTTGACGTTCGATTGTCAATGTTTAGCATTCTGCCGCTCTTCTGGCGCCAACGTACATACTGGTGGTATCACTTAACCATTAGAGTTAAAGAAAATTCTTCTGTGAGTGCTTTAAAGTTGGCATGCTAAAAGAGAAATGTTCATTTATGAATATTCGAGATAGCAGGAGCACGTGACTACTCGATTAATTGACAAAGCTATGGCAATAGTTTCCCAGTTAATGGTTAATTTAGTGAATAAAATGCTTGGTTGAAAAAGCAAGTTAATAATAAAGTTCAAGATAATCTCGAAGTCGAAGAAGAGACTGATAAAGCTTTAACCTCATTAGCAAAATCATCAAACTTCTTCCGTATTAGACTTGTTTGGGGATCCGACCATAGCGGAATCACCAATGAGCTCGTTAAAGCATCCTTACCGAAATTTCATCCGATTTGAAACGGGTAAGAGTTCGCTGTCCTTTTGAGCTAATCTAAGCACCTCCCTTGAGATCGGCAAGCGCTGTTCGGCAACCAGAACTAGTGCGACTACGAAATCTTTCTGGCCCAAATTGACCGTAAGAGGTCCTCTTTACTACTTTCTCTCACCTAAATCAATAGCGCTGCCATCAATGGGGTTCTGCTTCGACACTGTTTAAAAAGTTCATAAGTTACTTAGAGGAAAGCCAGGTCGAATTGTCTTGTCACATATGCTTCTAATCCTCAGTGGTTTTATCAATGAATTTTTTATTATAAACAAATCTGTAATAGTCCCTACCAAACCGAATTCAGAAAAAAAAAACGGGCAAGGTTTTAAGAAAACTGGGTGCTAACCTAGGTATATATCATTTCTGACCTACCTGAACTCGAACACCAGTTCGATCCATTGTTCTTTTAAGCCCTTTAATTCTAAAATATTGCAAGGGTCAGTACAACCAAATAATATTTGGGACGAAGGATTATCCAAAGGGTAATAGAACCTCTTCGAACGATTAGTTTCACCAGATATAGTACATATGTCCAGCATACAACGAGTCCCCGCATTATTCTAACCACCTCTTTGCATGCCCAGCTAACCTTACACATCTGACAAACCTCTCCCTATGGTCCGACCTCGTTGAAACAGCATGTTTCCTGGGCCTACCGTTGGATGACCTCGATGATAACTAATCTGAACCTGACCTCCTAAAGGGGGACTAGATAACCGTTACAACAACAAGCGCATACAATTTAACCTTTCAGCTTTCTCATATGATACCAGACAACCTAAGAAACTAGTTTTGAAAGAAAGGTGGAAAAGGACCAGGCTACATTTGGAATCTCCAATTGGCGCCAAACAGTGTTGTAAACTCGGCTATAACCGCGTAAGCGTTGTCTACGCCTATAAAGAAGAAGAAGATAAAAAAACGACTAAAGAAAACTTCGAAGTTAGTTGAGCTATGTGACACTTAAATTGACCGTATTCTCCGGAGCTGGCCTTTCGAAACTTTTTTGACTTTTGAAGCAAAATCTTCGATTAATCACTTGATTAGAAAAATAGTTAGATTAAATAAATTAAGTTGAGACTTTTACTTTGTTTTCAAAATACAGTTCTTAGCATCACAGTCCTGTTCCTTTCTTTTACAAAATCCACTTTTTGACATATGTATGTATATCTATTCTATTCATCTCATATCATTTCCCCGCTGTCTTACATTGTCATAAACACTGTTAATCTTATTTGCTTGTAAGCGACTATTATTACACTGACAACCATTAAAACAGAAAACATTGTACAACAACAATAATAACAAAATTACACCAAATTACCCACACACACACAGACATACACACTAACACATTCATCACACTCAACTTTGTTATGCTTCAAGATGATGAATGCAAAATATGTGTCGTTGGCATAACAGTGTGTGTGTGTGTGTACATGCAGTGCTTGCAACTGCCATCCTGTCCGGCGATGAGACAATTGCAGTTATTGTCATAAATCTCAAGTGACCAAATTTTTGCTGCAACGTTGCTGCGACACTGAGACGACAAGTGGTAAAGTCATTGTCGCCCAACAAAGCTGAGCTGCAATATTTTTCAACTTCTGAGAGATACCGAGTATCTGAGTGACACTTAAAATTGACAAATTTATGGCGCGCCAGAGATTACCATAAATGGCACTAAAGAAAGTGCGCAAAATGTTTTTCGACATGGGGGTTTTCCATTTTTTGGTCAGTGAAATGAAAATAAAAAAAATTAAAAATAAAATATTTACTATAAAACATTTTTTTTTATTAGTAAAGGTATATTAGTGAATTAAAAAAAGTTTCTGGTAATACATTATTTAAGAATTTTTTATTAAAACAAACAAAAAAAATCAGTTTTGTTGAGCAAAAACATTAAAAAATAAAATTCAATAAATATATCAAAGGTAAAAACAAATAAATATTTTTTAGTAAAATTTTTATGAACTAAGAAAAATATTGGTGGATTTATTCTTTAAAATATTTTTTAATATTATCTTTATGCATTAAAAAAATATTATAATCCTTAAAACTTTATAAAAAATATTCAATATTAAAATATTTTAAATAGAGACATGCTATGTTTCATTAATATTTTTATAAATAATATTAATATTTTTATAATAATTTTTATAAAATTTTTTTTTTGATTAGTTGAAAAAATTAAAAAAAAGAAAAATAATTTAGTTGAAAAAAACGACTTTTTGTTTATTTTTATATATTAAAAACAAACTTTCACGTTCTTTATTTATTTTTCTGAGGGAAAATAATTTAAAAAATATAAAAAAATTAGTCGAAACTTATGTATTAAAAAAAAAATAAATAATAAAGTAAATAATATTCAAAAAATTTAAATATTGATGATAAAAAAATTTTTTTTTCATTAATACACGAATATTTATAAATTAAAGAAAAAATGTTCCTTAAAATTTTGTAAATTTTTTTATTAAAAAAATAGTCTTGTTGAGTGAAAAAATTTAAAAAATTAAATTGAAAATAAACAAACATAAATTTGTATTTGTATTTTTATAAATAATTTTTTGGAAAAAAATTTTTATTTTTGATCAGTAGAAAAAATTTAACAAAATTCTTTTTTTTATTTATATTTGTGTTGTGTTTGTTTGGAAAATAATTTAAAGAAATATTAAAAAAACTTTGTCAAATTTAAAATATATAAAATTTGTACTTTTATAATTAAAAAAAATAATTTGGAAAAAAAATATTTCTTTTGTGAAAATTAAAAAAAAATTAAAAATAAAAAATTAGCTGAAACTAAGTTATATCAGATTAAAAAAAAAATATTTTTTTCGTACTTGCGTAAAAAAAACCTCTTTTACATTAATAAGAAAAAATTTTTGGTGTGGGTAAAAATTAGTCAAAACTAACATGTGTATGTCAGATAAAAAATAAATATTTTTTCGTACTTTTATAATTTAAGAAAAAAATAAAAATAAAAAATAAGTAAAATAAAAATAAAATAAAATAAAAAATTAAAAAAAAATTTGCTAAGGGTAAAAATTTGAAAAAGTATATATTTTTTTTTTGTTCAAAATTGAAACAGTGTAGATAACAAACGATTTTGTTTTAGTATTTTCATAAATTGACAGAAAAATCTTTTATTTTTATGTCAACAATAATTTTTATGGATTTAATTTCTTCACTTTTGGACGAATTCTTCAATATATTCTCGAAATTTACATCACTACTTCCATTGAGCGCTTAAGAGTGCACTCAAATATACAACCCATTTCTTCCTTAATACAAAACCATTAAAATGGAAGCCAATTTCAGTATTCGCAACATTTAATTTACTTGGTTTGAGTGGAAATGAAGCATTGATTTCACAATTTTTTCCCTCAACACAAAAAGTTCTTACAAAAAGATAAGTAAAATAAATAGCAAAAACAAAGATATGTAGTAGAGAATGTATTGTACAGTTTACAGCAATGCTTACAAGGCAACGCAAGTTAAACCAGACTCCATACACACACATTCTTATGTAGTTAAGGCAGATGAAAAGTCAGCAGAGCACACGGGAGAATGCGGAGAATGCAGAGAATGGCTGGTACGCAAGTCAAGGATCGAGCAGATATTCAAGTTGCTAAATAAAAATGCGAACAAGAAGAAGAGGGAGATAAACTTGGAGAAATAGGAGGGGAGAATTGCTGAGTTTGCAGTGCAGTCTTTACTAGTCATTTAATGCAGAATTTTTCTTGTCTTGAAGCCAAGACTAAAATAGCAGGCACTTGTGAAACTGCATGACATAGCAATATGCTTGATAGAAGATTAAAGGTGAATACAAAATGGCAGATATCTAATTTAAGGTAGCCACTAGTAAAGAAAATTTGGGTTAGTATTCGCTCAGTACTACTTTGGTTATTTTTTCTTTATGAATTTCGGTTAGGCTACATAAAATTGAAGTTTTTTCAAAACAAAGAACTTTTTGAAGTACCAACAATTTGATTATCTTTCCTACTAAGTTTGGTATTTCCTTACTTGACTGAAGTTTAATTAGATTGTATACTCATATGGAACCAAGAACTTTCAAGGGAGAGTCGGGGACCATGGCCAGTTCTAACGTCAAAGAAATCGTCTTTGAGCTGTAGTAGAGGAATTAAGGCGAACTCCACGTAATTTCTATTGTTGAAACCACAAACAGCTATAGGTTTTTCTCTATGGATGACGAACTTGCGGATTCATTAGATATTTTCCGCATATAAGTATATGACTTCAGGATTTACCAGCGTAACGAGGTGAGGATTTACCAGCCTTCATTATTGGATAATATTCGACCGAATAGACCACTTTTAGTACGCAGTGAAGAAAACATAGCAGCCGTAGCGGAGAGTGTACACAAAGACCATAGAGAGTCGATTCGGCGCCGTTAGCAGCAACTCAGACTGGCCTATGAAATGCCATTTTTACGTCCAGGTCCTAAATTGAAAGCATACAAAATAGAGCTTGTGCAAGAATTGAAGTCGCACGACCTTCTTAAGCGACATCTTTTCGCTGTATCCGCTCTTGAATAGTTCCGAGGTTTTCGAGCCAAATTTTGTTCAGGAATGAGGCCCACTTCTAGTTCAATGGGTAGGTATATAAACAAGCAAAATTGTGGCATTTGAGACGAAGAGCACTCTGAAGAGATTCAAGAGCTGTCATTTCATCCAGAAAAACAACGGTTCCATTATTTTAGATGGAATGTTTAATGAAATTTACTAACGTCAACAGAGAACATTACATGGCAAGTTTTCAAATCTATGTTTATGCAATAGTATTTATGTATAGCATATTTACTGTTTTCGCTGTTCCAAAACTTTTCTGCAGCTTCCTCAATTGCAGCAATTCAATTTTAAAATTCTATACAGCACTTACGGTGAATAATGGACAGAGCAATACGAAGTACATAGGGAGGAGGGAAGTTGCCAGTGGGCAAAAAAATAAAACTTTAAACTTCTTGTTGTGCGTCAAATTTCATTTAAACGAATTCGTACAAATTATTTACTGCCGATCAGCGCAAATTTCCAAGTTCCAATTTCCAACTTTTCTTGCTTTCATCAACCGCATATTCGTGAAGAGTGTGGGACAGAGAGGCGAGAAGTTGGATGAGGAAATTGCACAACGACAAAGTTTTACAATTTCACGCGTTTCAATTTGCCCAGCAAATGAATCTTGGTCACACTCAATTTTTTTTATTTTTTTTTAATATCTTTTTTTTTTGTATTTTTGTTAGCATGACGAAAGCTGCGAAAGTCAATGAACATTTTTTACAGAAATTGAATACAAGCAAATACTAAAAAAAAAACAGAACACAAGTCATAGAATTAAAGTTTGACCACAACAATAAAACTTCAAGGAGAAACGAATGCGGAAATGCACGCTAAAGATTTGTCGAAGCATTTCAATTGCGATTGTTTATTGGCAAACTTTTTATATAAGGAAATAAAAACACTTAGAAAAAATACATACATATTGGAAAAAAAATTTGGAGTAGTCATTACACAGTTGCGACCAAGAAACCTAGCGGAACATGCTTCGAAGAAAGCGAAGACTATCTTATCGTCGGCAGAGGGTTTTGCTTCTTAAGGAGAAAGGCAAAAGGTCCAACAGACCTACTAGACCGAATTATATGTGGCTGTACTCCTCACTTGGATCCTGTAGAAGACACCAAGAAACAGTCGGAATACATCGGGAACTACTTCGCAGAAGGTGGAAACTATTCTGTCTCTAGGAGAGGTGATGATCACCGTTTTCGGGGATTCAAAAGGTCACATGGTTCCACCAGCCCAAATTATTAGTGATTGAGGAAGAGGAAGACCTCCACTCCGTTGGAAGGGTCAAGTGGAGAAGGACCAGGCTCGCTTGGAATATCCAATTGGCGCCACGTAGCGGGAAGAAGAAACGACTGGCGCGCTGTTGTTAACTCGGCTATAATCGCGTAAGCGGTGTCTATGCCAAATAAGAAGAAGAAGAAGAGGATCTTCTTTTGGATTTACAGATACACAAAAAAACCAAGAAACAGTCAAAATTCAAAGGAAACTGCTTGGAAGAAGGTAAAAACTATTTTACCGGAAAGAGGTTATGATCCCAGTTTTCGCCATTAAAAAGTGTGGACTACGTCGGTAACTTGAAAAAAACCAAAAGCTCACATGGATCCACTAGACCAATGTTTTCGTAATTTTTTTGGACCACAGATACACAAAAGAGACCAAGAAACAGTCGGAACTCAGTAGAACCGAAAAGAACTAGAAAAAAATACTGTGCCGGCATATATTTAAGTCGGATGAGGAGGTTGTCTTTTATTACTTTGAAGTCTGTAATTTCATTTTTCAGGTACCTTAAAGAAATTTGAGCATCATTGACTCAAGCTTAATGATACAAAACCTGAAATTTATGCACGAAAGATCTGAGGTTATGTACGTACTTCAAATTCCGTGAATATCCTAAACTGATTTAATTGCTCCACTTCAAGTTAAGGAACATAGGTATTTTGACCTGAAAGCTGAAATAGCATAAAAAGTCGGTTTCCTCTATTAGTGAAGAACTTGATGCATATTTGTCTAGAAGCAAAGACGTACATAATAAGAATGAGGGATGTAATATCTAAAACTTCTGTTGATTTAAGGATACAACAATTCTTACCAAAAAAAATCAGAATTACACAAAATCGAATGGGTTATATCACAGGTAATCCTATAAAAATATCCGTTACATAACTATTAATCCGATAACGTTCGATTGAAACAACTTAGGAGTAAACAAATAATTTTTATAAAAAGTTTGCTACAGAAAAGTTTTTCGAAACATCCAAGCCTTTATAAAACCACTATTTTATACCTACAAATATAAGCTCACATTTATACGTCCTTCATCTGCTCACCCCTCTCGACCAATTTCTTCTTAAACGTGTATATTAAGTGACCGACAGCGTAAACACAATCACGAACCTTTCAAGTGTTCAGCTTCAATGGACACAATAAAACGCTGTCAAATAAAAATTGACAAATTCAACACACAGGATATTGAAGCAGTTCCTCGTGACACATTTGACGCTGCACGCTGGAATGTATTATGTAAGTGACATTTAACTTTAGCTAATAAACAGTTTGACAATTTAAAGTGACTAAAGTGGGCAGCTCAAATGATTGGGTGTCGGAAGTCAACGAGTGACAGCGGGAAAGTAATAAAAGCGATACTGAAAAGGCATAAAGCAAAATTGTATAATGTTGCAAGCACTTGAGCAATAAAACTTGCACTTGCTTAAATACGATATATATGTACGTATATACGTACGCGGAAATATTTAAGTTTGGTAGATAAACACTCTGCAATTTCAGCAAATTGAATTTATGAAGATGTTTCCTTACAAGTATCAGATAAGTGGGTCGCTTTTCATATTTCGGGATTAGAGAACAAAAACAAATATTTATTTTTATTTAAACATACATTTTTTTGTCGAAGTGGAAAAATGAATTAAACAGCATTGAATTTAGGGAAGGTCTCATTTAAAAATATATTAATATGTTGAATTGGTGCTTAAAGTTATTCCAAGATGAAAAAGTATAAGCTTCTAAGAAGCTGTCAAAATAATTAATGAAGCGTTTGAAAGGCGCTTACACACAACATTTGATATTGAGTAAACCTCTTTTCTTATAAAATAATTGCTGAGAGCCATTCTTATTATGTCAAATCTTCCTTACAACTTAAGTATAGGAAATCGACAAGATTTTGTTTAGAAAATATTTCATCGATTTTGACGGTTTTTAAGGAAATCAATTTTTGAAATTTGATTGAGCTGATTCAATTTGAAAATTGAAGGAGTGGCGATTCGATCCATAACTAGCATAAGTAAGAGAAATAGAAAGAAAAATATTCCACTAATTTACTGTGGTATCACAACTTCTTTATTGAACTCAACTGAATATCTCTCTTTTAGCTTTTTCATATGAATCACGTTAGAAGAAGAAAAGAGAGAGAGACAGAATTTGATATCGACTGTATTGAAGGAGGAGAAACTAGGGCGAGCTGGAATGGATTCAACTGCAGAAGCTCAGAATTTTTAGAATTTTAGAAACTCTATCACTCAGCTTACAATATACTAGTTGGCTTCGATTCGCCATTTCTATGACGCCAACTTTTAACGAGTTAAAGAACTTAATCCTTATAGTATTATATTATCAAAATATTCGAAACAAACAAACCTAAAAACAACCTTGAGTTTGAGTAAACAAAAGATAAAAAAATAAATTTAACAGATGGAAACTTATCAAGTAAACAAACTATCAACTAGTTAGGGAACGGTTGCAATACAAGTGCTGCCTTTTTGTTTGAATATCTCGTATTGTTTGTTCGATTGGCTACCCTTTAATGCTGGACGAGTCTAAAAGAGCTAATTTTGATTAAAAATCTAGCGTAAAAAAGTTTTGGTACTCAAAAATCAAGCTCACGAAATTCGCTATATTTTGAAATTTTTGTATAAAAAAAGGGAAGAAATTTTTGTATAAAAAAGGAACGCAAGCCACCAATGAAATTTGTGAAGTTTACGTAGGCGATGCTGTGTCAGTTCGTGTAGCACAATAATGGTTCGCTCGCTTCCGTTCTGGAAATTTCAATGTGAAAGTTGCCTCTCGCTTTTTTTCGACCTTTCGTTGAAAGAGTCAATGAAATTATGGAAAATATTGACCGGGACCGTCATATATACAGCCATGACATCGCTAAGGAACTTAACTTTCATCATCAAACGGTTTTGAATCATTTAGAAAAGGCTGGCTACAAAAAGAAGCTCGATGTTTGGGTAGCACATGAAAATAAAATTGAACCAATTAACATTCTTTGCTGAAACAAAATGAAATCGAACCATTTCTGAAGCGAATGGTTACAAAAAACGAAAAGTGGATCAAATACGATAATAATGTGCGAAAAAGATCACGCTCCAATGGAGGTAAAGCTCAACAA
This sequence comes from Bactrocera tryoni, assembly GCF_016617805.1. NCBI lineage: Eukaryota > Metazoa > Arthropoda > Insecta > Diptera > Tephritidae > Bactrocera > Bactrocera tryoni. Next base: position 23,387,050 of record NC_052503.1, on the reverse strand, counting down.
ATGGTTGCAAACCAGGATTGACGCCTCGAAAGGTTATGTTGAGTGTTTGGTGTGATTGTAAAGGAATTATCCACTATGAGCTGCTCCAGGCTGGTCGAACTATTGATTCTACATTTTACTATCAACAACTGATGATATTCAAGCAAGCAATCAAGAAAAACGGCCAGAGCTATTCAACAGAAAGGGCTTCGTCTTTCATCAGGACAACGCTAGACCACACATATCTTTGGTGACTCGGCAAAAAGTGGCAGAGCTTGATTTATCCACCTTATAGCCCTGATCGTGCACCATTGGACTACGATTTGGTTCGGTCAATGCAGAATTCCCTTAATGCAGTAAAGTTGGCTTCAAGAGAAGCCTGTAAAATTACTTGTCGCAATTTTTCGTCGAGAAACCAGTAAAGTTTTACATTGCTGGAATAATATATCTAGCGGAAAATGGCAAAAAGTGGTAGACGAAAATGGTGTATATTTGATTCATTAAAATTCATTATAAATATAAAAAAATAAGTTGAAGTTTTATTAGAAATACGAAAAAAATTTTTCGACTTCCCTATATTTTCCATAAAGAAACATAATATTTTACAGGATTAAGATTTTGTGAAATTCGGCAAGGAAAATATTTAAATATCGTCCATTACGACTTAACTTCCGGCATTTACACGCAAAAAGGTGCATACGCATTGACAGCTGAGCTTCCTACAGACTAATCTGAAGTGAAAAGTCAAAATACGTGGTATTAGGCGAACAAAAAAGTTAAAATTGCAGGCGTCTTTAGGAAAAAATGCAAATTTTGATCAAAAATTGTCGACAGTTTTTTTTTAAAAAGTAGTAGTTGGAAAATAAAAACCTTCCTTAATGACCTTGCTAATTATATCGCAAAGACCTGTGTAAATTTTGATTAAGATCGGTTGGGAAGATTGTAATAAGTCCAAAGAACTGACTTTGAAAAGGCAATTCTGAGGAAACGCTGTTAAAGTTTGAAGCAACCTCAAGCACGCAATTTTACAAGGCTTTGCCACTAAAATTAATATTCGGATCGTAAGCATTTGGAACAAAATTTTAGAGAAATCGGAGGACAATATTTTGGAGATATTGTAGAATTAAATAAGATAACTAGAAAAATCGATTTTTTTGAAGCAGTGACACCCATGTAACCCCTTAAGGCACTCGGTATGTTTGTTTAATTTAATTTTGTCAAAGTCAAAATCATTATCTTTATTCATTTATGGCTTATACAAGCTTAGATTTATATTTTTAACTTAGATTATTTTAAGCCAAAAAATCTTACTTAAAGCCAGACACCTTTCTTCGGAGGTGCTCCTAGAGATCGTTAATTTTATTTTCATTTCAAAAGCAAATTTTGCTTAAAAATTTCCACGGAATAACTTAATTACTTTGTAGATTTCTTTAGAAAAACGCAGCAACAAAAACAAAATTATATAAAACCCGCCTGAAAACTTTCAAACTTTTCCAAATTCGTATACTTCCCATCACTACTATCCCCACAAGTTTAAACTCGCCACTTAAGAAGAAACAACAACACGCAAATCATATTTCCATGGAAATATACATTATTAATGAAGACGCTAATGAACAAGCCAGCCGAAACCGATGCCACTGACTAGTATAGTGACTTTCTGCGCCAATCCGACAAGTGTGGCGCGCAAATGACAGAATGAAATCAATTTCACAAATGTAAGTTATGAAGCCCACGAAACAGAGCTGACAGCTGTCAGTACAAGCAAATAAGCAGTCAAGTGCTGGGCTATGCGTAAGGGGGCACGCATACAGGCACACACATACAAATATTCGCAACTATTATAGCATACTTAGCGGCGCACAAGCAACCTTGACAGCATAGCACAGTGAGTTGGCGGTGATGGCTTGAAGTGGCCGTCACAGCGTCTAGCTCACTGAGCTGCAGTGAGCGCCTAACCACTCAAGTGGCAGCCGAAATCATTATTACCCAATTATTAGGCGTAGAATGAGCGGTTAAAGAATGTACGCATAAGTTTATTTAAGACGAAAAGACGAGTCAAGAACAGCATAAATTAAATCCATAACAAAGCTAAGTTAAAGCAGTGTGGCTAGGCAGCGGCGCAGCTTGATAGATGCGGTTTGAGAATAGATGGGGGAAAATATTTGATGAAAAATAAAAATCTGATTTATTTAATTTTTTTTTTTTTTGCTTTTTTTTGGATTTTCTAGGTTGTAAATTTAATTTCGGGCAATTTCGTAAAGCTAACGAAAGTATTTCAAAATCTCAAATATTTTTCAAATTTTTTTTTTTAACCAGAAAAACCGTTACTACCATGCACAAATAAAACTGTTCTCCATACTAGAGCTTCATTTTGGTCGTTTAATTTATATGGCAGCTATATGCTATAGTTATTCGATCTGAAAAATTTCTTCGAATATTGAAGCCACTCCTTAGACAGTAATATATGCTGATTTTCGTCAATATATCTTAACAAATAAAATAGTTTTTTATACAAAGACTTGATTTTGCACTATCAGTTTGCTTGGCAGCTGTATGCTATAGTGGTCCGATCTCGACAATTTTCATGGAGATTGTAGCATTGCTCTGAACAAAAATTCCTGCTAAATTATGGGAAGATAGCTCGTCAAATAAAAAAGTTTTTCATAAAAGGACTTTATTTTTAATGAACAGTTTGTATGGCAACTATACCCGATAATGGTCCGATATCGGCGGTTCCGACAGATGAACAGCCTTTTAAAGAGAAGGGGACGTGAACAAAATTTCAGATTGATATCTCAATTACCAACAGTATTTTATAAGGTCTCCGATGATTCCATCGGGGTGTTACAAACTTCATCAATTTATGAGAAAAATAAAAACGAGAAGCAAAGAGAGAAAGTGACCAAAAACATAGCAAAAATAATGTTTCCAAACTTGTAATAAAAATAAATAGAAATATTTACGCCACTCGCTTACATCCTCCTTACTCATTTCTGCGCTGCAGTTTAGTGTGTAAAACATGTGTTGCTCGTCCAAGCGACATAAGCAACTACATCAAATAAAGATACTCCAAAGCATAGCGCAAGTAAAAGTATACATATATACACTTATATTTACAGTTATATATACACACATACATATACTTATATTATCAGTACATCTCCCCACAGTAATGCAATCGCTTAGAAAGCAAAAAAGACGCCTGAATTCGCACATGAAATTTAAGTTGACCGTCATTCAGTGTAATGGCTAGCAATAGCACAGAGCATACCGCTGCTTTCGTTATTGTTGTGATCTTATGAAGCGTGAAAAATGTCACAAGTGAAAATGAAAATTTTCGGCGCAAAAAAGTGTGCCCGAAAGGACGAAGCAAAAGAAAATTTACGCATCATAAACTGGATGAATATATATTTTACTAAAACTACAGACATACACACACTTGCACACATATTTATGCACATTTCCATGTTTATAGCGGTGTGCTGCCGCTTTAAGCATCATAACATTTAGGGCAACCAAATAAAAATACCAAAAGTAAACAGCAAACAAGCGACACAACAGCGGTGAGTGTTAAGCGCATAAAGCGATTTTGCTTAAAAAATAAACACAAATGAGAAAAGCGCCACAAAAGGAGAGAACAATAATAGCAAAGCACACAGCAATATGCTTCAACGCTTTTAAGCTCATTGCTTAAATTGATTAGAAAACTGACCAGTCGGTGAGCGGATTATATGCTTATGTATTTATTTACTGCATGTACACTGATACATATTTATATGTGAACTTAAGGAACGCAGTTGACAGAAAATAATATTTGGTTGCTTATACAACATGGTGTACCAAAAACTGTTTTGAAGGGAGCAATGGAAAAAAATATTTGGCTTCCAATTTGAAATAGTGGCATAAAAGGAAAATAAATTAGTAAAATATACAATTTTTTTATTACATATACACACATAAGTTAGTTGCAAATTTTTTTATTTAAGGTTGTTAGATATACTATACGTACATATGTATGTAATTTCGAAAAAGTAACCACAAATTTTATAACAATACATGAAAAGATATCACATTTGAAAATTTTTGGATTCAAATTAACACAAAAACGTCAAAAAAATGTTTTGTGTCCGTAAAAGACCTCTAATAATGTTGCCATATCTACGTAATTTAGGAAATTAACAAAAAATTTTATAATAATACATTAGAATAAGTTGCCTAAGAAAAATTTTTTTGGCAATATTTAATTTTTTTATTATGTTGTTGCCACTTGGTCGAATTATTAAAATATTAACAAAAAACATAATATTAAAATACAAATTTACTATATAAATAGAAAAACTGAAACATACAAAAAGTTTAATTTTTACTCTAAAACGCACAACTTTGAACAAAGTTGCCACCATATTATTTGTATTATTTATATTCTTTGAAAAAATAAAAATAAAATTAAATGTAAAAGAAGAAAACTAAGCACAAAAAATTAATTGAAAAAATAACGTTTTTGGTGTTGCCAACTAATTTCATGTATAGTCAAAATTAAAAAAAATTTGATATAATATTTTAGTTGTTCGCAATGGATTATATTGGCTTATTTTGTCGAATTATTCGGTGGATAAAAACTTTTAAGCAGAAAATTATTTCGTATTAGTTTTCACTACTTCTTTCCTAATTTCTTCAAAACTAAACGGAATTCAAACACCTTGCAAATTAATTTATATTTCGACCCAAATATACGATTTCCTTTTAGTTCATTTTAAATTACGAAATGAAGTCCAGAGTGGTTGCATTTAGTTTTCCAGATAAAGTTTTGTATAGTCAATATTTCGCAATTTCTTTTTTGTTTTTTTTTAACACAAAAAAATTAGTGCAATCACTCGTTTCCCATTTAGTTTAAATGTTGACCATAAAGAAAACAACTGTTTTAAAATCGATTATTGTTGGCATATGAGCGGAAAATCTGCTTTCAAACTGGTGGCTCACTCCTCGCTGATAAAAAAGCTACTCTATTTGTTCAGTTTGAAGCTTTTATAGCTATGTATTATTTATATTTACATTTTATTTAATTACAAATTTTTAGTAGGTGGCAACACTCCACAAAAAATGTTTTCTGAATATTTTTTTAACTCTCCTTAGTGTGTTAGTCCATTTTTTATTGCCGTATTTTTCTACCTTATCGATTTTGTTTAATTAAAATTTTCAAACTAGTGCTTAGCCTGTAAATGTTTCTTCTAAAAAATCTCAGCATTGCATCGAAATATCAAAAATTACTATAGCGTAATAATAAGTATTGAGAGAATATTATTTTTTTTACAAAATTTCTTTTTAAAATTACTTTAAAGCCCTTTCCGACGATTTTTTTACGACGAACAAATTTATACTATGTATGTTGATAAAAATTACTAAACCTTATAAAAACTTTATATATACAATATGAATATTGTATGTATATGACACTCTGAGCACAATTTAATATCTGCGTATTCAAATAATTCGATTTGTCATTAGTGCTCTTGTCACATAGACAATGCGCCAATTTTGCCAAATTTACAAAGTCATTAGAGACTTCGCCGCCATACAAAATACACTGATTATGGAAATGCATTTTATTATTTACTCGCTTATTAGCACGCGAGTCACATAATTTATGCAGCCAGTAATTACTTTATGTGCGCGTATACAGTAATTATAAAAACCACATTACGGGTGCACAAAATGGCATGCAATGCGTTATTTAAAACATAAATGTCATGAATGTATGTATTGATTAGATTACCGCATAACTGTATTTATATTTGCATAATTCAGTTGCCATTCGTAGATGCGATTCGGCTCATATTCATCCACTTGCGTAGGTTACTCATACGCCATGTAGTCATATGCTTTGAAAGGGGTAGGTTACTCATACGCCATGGGTGCACGCTGATCCTATTGCGTAGGGTTACTCATACGCCATGCCAGAATTTATTATCGAGGGAGGTTACTCATACGCCATGCCAGAATTTAGTATTGATGGAGATTACTCATACGCCACGTAGTCGAAGCGGTAAATTGTTCATACGCCATGCCAGAATTTATTATGGAGGGTGGTTACTCATACGCAGTGTAGCACGTAATCATGCGTGTACAATAACATGATGTTTTTCGCCGTTCAGCCATACACAACGGTAATTGGATTATTTATTAAAAATGAATTGATTATAATTTGCGCTTATTTATTTTTAATTAACGGTTATTATATGAGGAAAGTGCAACCAAATGGCAGTTTGCACAGCTCAATATAGCCAATATTTGCCAACAGTTTTACAAATGAATGCGGAATAAAATTATTACTTCATTAAATTAATCCTTAAGATTAATAACCACTCCTCAATTAATTATATGACATTATATAATATTAATCAAATGCCACATGCTCGCTTTGCTCATGCATGCTGGCTGTCTATACTTGCTACATGTGGCCTATGACATACATAATTTGACAAATCATGTCAGCCGCCATAGATAGCTGGCGCTTTGTTGCAAGCTATATTTCGCAAATGATGAGCATTATGAGCAATTATTTCACCGTAAACACCACAAACTAGTCATTATTAATTGAGAAATGAGCAGTTGATGATAACGGTAGTTTTTGGGTTATATAGTTCCTGAAACTTATATGCATACTTGTATACGTATATATGTGTGTATCGAACTTTTTGTGAAAAATCCAACGCTCAGCTGCCATGTTTTGCCTGCATTTGGCTACACTCTACTCTCCCTTACAGCCACCAAAACCACCAACATGTTCAATTAATTGAGTTGTATTAGCAGCCAGGCGTCTAAATTTATAGGTGTGTGCGAACAGTTATATATTACACACATGTATTTACACAAACATATTTACTTTCATGCAACATGCGTAATTGTTTCTCAGCTAACAGCGAGCTAAACACCGGATGTCCGTACTTAGGTCCGTAGGTTGTTCAGACGTGCGCATGCGTATGCGTATTCCCGCAAAAATTTATTTCGCTTGGCTCATTGTTTGCGTCAGATAAACAATTGGCAGTAACGTGTGCGTAAACACGCAACGTGATTAGCCCGTGAAATGTGCGAACATTGATTTTAATTAGTACCGTTAGTGCGTTGGGTGTTTCGGGTCTGTGTGCCCGCTCATGCAGACAGGTGCTAATAAGTTATATAAACAAGGTTAAGTGCGCAAATACGAAGTTTTAGCTGGAAAAGGTCAAAGTTTATTTGAGCCTGATTTCTGTAGGGTTTTGGTTGATGAGTTTATCACTGGTGTTATTATGCGTTCGCAAAATATGTTGCCACAAAGTGTTGCAGTAGGGTGATGAGTAGTAAAGGCGGAACAGAGCGTGGCCAACAAAACGGTATTGTAGTTTATTTGCAGTGAGAAATGGTATGTTCAGTTTCAGAAGTAACAAAAACTTGGCATGGTCCCGATCTGTAATAGGCCTAAAGCAGACATACCGTGCGCTGATAAAGTTTTGTTATAAGCGATGTTTTTTTTTATTTTGCCCGTTCATTATGAATGTAGAAAGCTACCAGAAAGCATATCTAAAAACTAATTAAAATTACTATTTTGAGTGAAAGTTAACATCTAATAAAAGGCTGGTTTGACCTATACCTAATTTGGCATGCTTAAGCAATAATGAAAAAATAAAAGAAAACTTAACTACCTTGTGCTACTACTATGTGGCAATAAACAACGTATGCTTTCGTTAACCCATTTAAAAATTATATCGAATACGCTGAGCTTGCAAATGAAAAAATGCATCCAAGACGAGAATCCCTCTCCTACCACACAGCATCAGCTGAAATCTGCTGCACGTAAATTAAAAAAAACACTAAACGTGAAGAAGAATCCAAAATTGAAATATAATTGTATATAAAGAAGTTTACAATTCAAGCAAGCAAAATTCCCTTTGGAAAGCCCAAAGTCCATGAAGTCACCAATTGACTTCAATATGCCTATACGAAACTTGAGTGGAAATTGGGCTCGAAGTGATGCGAAATAGGCTAACTGTTTTGCCACCAATGTAATTCTTAGTTTCAGACACTGTCCAATTTCATGGAAAAAAAATATCTTGATAGATGAATCTGGGAAAGACGTTACACAGCCCTCGTCATACCGACCAATCAGTCTTCTACCCTGTATTCCTAAAATATTTGAAAATGAGTTATTATCAAAGATGTCTCCTTTCCTACGAGAAAATAAAATAGTGCCAACTTAGCCTAGAAAACAAAGTGCTTTTATACAATGCGGTCATAAAGCCGATTTGGATGTAAGGCATTTAAATGTGGAGTACGACCTATGCAACTAATATTGATATAATACAAAGGTTACAATCGAAAATGCTTAGAACAATCGCCTGTTCACCATGGTGTGATCAAAATGAAAGGTGCATTTTGTCCGTTTCATCTCCTTCAAAGTAATCCCCTCCCGCTGTAATACACTTACGCCAAAAAATTTTCCAGTCATCATAGCACTTGGAAAAATCCTTCGTCGTGATGGCCAACATAGCCTTCTTCGATTCACCTTTTTTATCCTCAATTGAGTAAAAACGTTGTCCTCGGAGTGATCATGTGAATTTTATGAATAGCCAGAAGTTTTGCGAAAGTAAACCAGGCAAATGTGGTGGTTGCGACATGATATTTGTTGAAAATGTGGCGAAATGATCACGAATAACAAATGCAAATTGAGATGGTGCATTTTCGCACTTCTTTGTTCGATAAATACAGACATAGAAAACTCGAAGAATTCACTTTTAGAGCCTCAAAAAAGACGCATATCTCAAATACTAATATATATTTTGATGTCACTAACAGTGCTACCAACTTACAGAAAAAAAAAATTTACCGATTCGAAAAACACACGAAATATGAATTAAAAATTCACCTTTCAATTAGATCACAGTAGTAAGTAATGAAAATATCCATAAAGATCTTGGTATTCCTATAGTGCAGAAAGAAGTAGAGGACAGCAGAATGAAATATATATCCAAATTTTGAGATCACCCAAACATATTAGCTAATGCTTTAGTACATTTCTGCGATCAAACAAGCGTTAAGAGGAGAGATATGCCGGTGTACTAAAGAGCATCATTTCACCACGTGCTTGAGCTTGTCTAGTATTTAATTAGATTTAAGATTTTATAACTTATTCTTAACATTGAAAAAATTCGTCTTGTAGTTTTGCCTTACAGCACAGACCTTGCGCCTTCTGACTACCATTTGTTTTCGTCGAAGCCGACACAGTTCTTTTGGGTTGAAATTCACAGATTGCCAAAAAATATCGAAAAATATTATAACCTCAGATGAGCAGTATGGTTGTATAGCCAATAGTTCGTAGCTCTTGTCTTCTTTCTTTGGAATAAATTCCCTTAAGGGGCTATACTAGTGTAACGCATGAAAAATTAGGCGATTTTCGTGAATTAAAAAAGAAAAGTACTCGATTGAATGTTTCGAACTTTCTTGGACGTAATAAGGTATATTTTCGGCTATATTTTAAGATTTTTTTTACAAAAATATTAAAAATAACGGAGTTACATATGTGCTGTCTGCGGAGGTGCCAAAAAAAAGTGCCACAACTGCTGTCATAATTCTGGCCGAATGAGTAACTGAACCTAAAGAGTTCAAAAAGTTTATTAAACTTAAAGATATTTCCTATACAATGACCTACAATTTTTAAAAATTATCTAAAATTAAAAAAATGGTGTAATTTTGCAAAAAAAAATCGTTTTTTAAGTAAAAAAAATTATCGTATTTTTAATGCCAAATTGATAATTTTCAAGCAATCAAAAAGATCGTAGGTCATTGTATTATATGGAAAGTGTTGTGCGGCAGTGTTCTGATTATGCCTATCTACGAATTCGTCCTCACTCATTTGCCACGAGACACGTGCTATTACCATCTATAGGATATATTATTTTTACTCAAATTACTCATAAAATATACCGTCTCTCCACGCCTTAAGAATCTCAAATATTATCAAGACATTCATACACATTCATTTCATGACACTAATTACTCACGTCAGCCACCACATAATAAGATGAAGAACAGCGCTAAGACAGCAACCAGACATAATCAGCAAGTGTTAATTTGACAATTAATTATATTCTAATATGTAATAAATATGTGCGTCTGCTTAATTAATCCTATATATTATACGATTACGCAAATGCGGCAGCCAGCAGCTAACTATAACCAGTATTTGTGCAGCATTACATAGATAATTTCTGACATTACAATTTGGCCCGCAGTAATGCTCATATGCGCACACTTGAGGGCATAAAATATTCACACAATTGAATTATGCCACATTAGCCGGTGTAAATATATTAATTTTAAATTTATAGCATAATAGTGTGCATGATTAGTACGCATTACAACATTGCTTATGTGGTAATAACTCGGTAATCTAATATGCATTTATTTGGTATTGGCAGTTAAAACACATAACAGTGCTTGAAAAGCGCGTTTCACTAACGAAATATGCAATATTTATCTAACCATATATCCTAATTACCGTTTTGCGTGTTTGTTTACTAATATTAGCAAGATGTGGCTTATATCAGCCTACCTACAGCGTGGCGTATGAGTAACTACCAAACTCATTTTGGGGGAGGAAACGACAAGCACGTGTACATAACATAATCTGCGGTTTGAAAAGCAATATTAGTATACGATTAGGCAGAAAATAAATACAACATTTTGTTGACCAATAATGAGGTTTCGGTTAATATATATTATATGTACGCAAATTAGTGGGCGCATAAATTATGTGAACATTCAATGCCACTAAGCAAATAATATCCATCAATTGCGTAAACGCAAATTTATATAACGGTGGTTTTTGCTTTTTTTTATGAAAATTGCTTAAAATATTTCACACAATTAAAGCAAAATACTAACGAGACTTGAAATCTAGGGGTGTTATACCACAAATTGTCCATTCAACCAGAAAAATAATACATTAAAATATTAATATACACATATAAGTAAATATTAAATTATCCAAACTCTATCTTAATTGATTTTTTGTTACTTATAAAGTCACAAATACAGAATATAGTGTAAGGAACAATTGCCGAAAGTTTAAAATCGAGTTTATTTGGCTTTTTGGTGTTAAAAACTAGCAAACACAGAAAGTCAAGTTTAGAAAAACTTCTTTAACTCTTTTGAAAATTATTTATTATTAAACTCGAGTTTAATGGATTTTTTTTTTTTTTTGGTGTTTAACATTAAAAACACGAAACACTAAAAATAGCCTACTTTAACTCGCCTTAAAAACAAAATATTTCAAGTTTAAACTTGAGTTTATTTCTTTTTTCGGTGTTTAAAAACTTGCAAAAAAAATTAAATATATTTTATAAAAATGTTCGTATTCAACAAACACTGAATATATTGTACACAACAAACTCTTTAACACGCCTGGAACAAAAAATTTAGGTTGCTTTAACTCGAGTTTAATTATCTTTTTAGTGTTTAACATTTAACTCTTTTCGCAAATTTCTTTACTCGCCATAAACACTACATTTTTGGTGGTTTAACTCGAGTTTATTTATCTTTTTAGTGTTTAAGTGTGAAAAAATTTCTTTGACTCGCCTTAAACACTAAACTTTTGGTAGTTAAACTCGAGTTTATTTGCATATTTGGTGTTTAACATAAACACTACACGCAAATACAGAATACATTATCTGGAGAAATTTCTTTAACTCGCCTTAAACTCTAAATTTTTGATTCCTTAAGCTCGAGTTTAAAAACTTTTTCGTGTTAATCATTAACATTATTACAAATATAAATTAAATTAATATAACTTAAAAATTCCTTCAACTTTCCTTAAATACCATTTTTTAGAGTTTATGAGAATAGCATACACTCAAAAATATACGAAATATTATACATAAAGTACTTTTAACCCGCTTTAGGGTGCTTAAACACTAGTGTATTTGTCTTTTTGGCGTCAAACATAAAATATTGTTCAAAAACTCCAAATATCCAACAAACTCCTTTAACTGCAATTAAACAGCATTTATTACAGTTTATGCTAATGCAACTCTAATTTTGCACAACATCGCAACACTCTTTAACCATTCTGAAATTTCATCATTGTACACATTATAGAGTAAAAAGCCAGAGACTCTATCATATTACAGCAATGAGACCACCAGACAGCTGCAAATCCCTAGTTTAGCTTAAACTCGTGTTTATGACATAAAGTGAATGTATTATAACACTTATAATAAATTAAATAAGTAAGCTTTTACCTAAATTGTATATGAGCTTGAAAAGGACCTAGCACTAAAACATTTTGAAATTGAGGAAAGCATAGTTGGGGCTTAAATGTTCAGTTGCGGACTCCAAAAGAAAGTTCCAAGTTCTTATGCCTAAAAATATAATTATGCTTCATACCAAATTAAAATGATATTTTATTTTTTAACTAATTATGATTGAAAAACTTTAATTTTTAAAGGTTTTATAGTTCCCAGAACAAAACACAAAAGTAAGAAAAGTGATTAAAGGGATGTAACCGTAACAGAATTTCTTCAGGGGAAACATTTGAAAGCAAAGAAATATACTATTCTGCTGGAGGACGATTTGCTAAAAATAGTTATAATGGATTTTCCTTATCACTATTTGATACCACATAACTCCATCAAACCTACCCTGACTATGCTAATTTAAAATAAATATTGCTTTTGGAGCTTAAGAAAGTGGCAAAAAATATATTGGGTAGTCGAAAAAGTCTTTTCGCATTTTGTCAATAGAAGTCGTTGCAGTCGGATATTTGATTAGAAATACGAAGAGACTTTTCGACTACCCAATAATAAAATTTATTTAAAAAATTATTTGAATATTTTTTTCTCTTATTTTCTGGAAAGAGAAACCTATCTAGTATTTCTGATGAAATTATTTGATTTTTTATAGACAATTATGAAATATTTTCTTACTAATTTCGTTATTCAAACGTTTTATGTACAAAGTATTCCACTAAATTGTTATTTTAGTCATTTATGCAAAACTAATCAACTTTTAAATTGAATAAATCAATTCAAGCGAAAAGCTCTTTGAACTGTGAAACAATTTTCAATCATCATTTTCACTAACTTTTTCTGGATATGTTGTAACAATCAATTTTTTAGGCTGTGTTTGTAAAAAATTCAATAATTTTGTTATTTTAACGAGTTCAGATTTGTCCATCCGTGCACAATTTTTTCATATATTTATATAAATAATATTTTTACAGCAAATTAATGAACGAAAAACCTAAATTTAAATCAACGAAATCGCACGTGGCAAATTTGAATGCATTTTTTTGCAACTTTTTCTACCAAAGCACAGACACGCTTAAACAATTATACTCAGAGTTATGCCACAACTGTCGTGGCTTGCATTGCAAACACATAAAAATATATACAATGTATGTATGTGAGTGTGTATTTTGTCAATAGTGGCACTCGAATCACGCCAAATCGCTTGTGAAATCCACAAATGTAATTAACCGTGTTTATTTAGTGTGTAAAATGCATTCGTGGAACCGCAAAGCCATTGAAATTGTTTTGCTAGCGAAATCGATCACCGCCTCTGACCCGTTAATGTGGTTTGCGGTTACACTTGTGGCGCCACATGTTGCAACTATGTTGACCACTGATGTTAGTTCTTGGTTGGTTACTGTTATTGTTTGTATTTGTTGTTTCACTTTCAATATTTTACATTTTTGCACAGTTGGGTATTCTGAGAAACGGTAAAGTATTTATGAAGGATCAATAAAAAAGGAGAAGGAATATGCCTTTAATAGATGACAAGCCAGATTAGCGTAAAATCTGCTCTGGAAAAGTGGTTGATCGGAAAAGCGTAAACGGTTATATCCAACTGAGAATGAAAAAAATAACTTTTATATTATTTTATTTCATTTTTATACTCTCGCAACAATGTTGCTAACGAGAGTATTATAGTTTTGTTCACATAACGGTTGTTTGTAAGTCCTAAAACTAAAAGAGTCAGATATAGGGATATATATACCAAAGTGATCAGGGCGACGAGTAGAGTCGAAATCCGGATGTCTGTCTGTCCGTCCGTCCGTCTGTCCGTCCGTCCGTGCAAGCTGTAACTTAAGTAAAAATTGAGATATCATGATGAAACTTGGTACACGTATTTCTTGGCTCCATAAGAACCGAAAACCTATAAAGTGTCATAACTAAGCCATAAATAAAGATATTAAAGTGAAATTTGGCACAAAGGATCGCATTAGGGAGGGGCATATTTGGACGCAATTGTTTTGGAAAAGTGGGCGTGGCCCCGCCCCCTACTAAGTTTTTTGTACATATCTCAAAAACTACTATAGCTATGTCAACCAAAGTCTACAGAGTCGTTTTCTTCAGGCATTTCCATATACAGTCCAAAAATGGAAGAAATCGGATAATAACCACGCCCACCTCCCATACAAGGGTTATGTTCAAAATCACTAAAAGTGCGTTAACCGACTAATAAAAAACGTCAGAAACACAAAATTTTACGGAAGAAATTGCAGAAGGAAGCTGCACCCAGGCGTTTTTTAAAAATTGAAAATGGGCGTGGCCTCGCCCACTTATGGACCAAAAACCATATCTTAGGAACTACTCGACCGATTTCAATGAAATTCGGTATGTAATATTTCCTTAACACTCTGATGACATGTACAAAATTCGGTGACACCCGGTTCGGTGACACCCGAACTTAGTTTTCCTTACTTGTTTTTAAATAAAAACAACAACAATCATAAAGAAATATAAAGATTAATGTGAAAAATTATGAAAAATTTTAAAAATTATCTTTTACAATTTAAGGTTGGATAAGAATAAGTTTTTCTTCACTACATAGTATAGTAATTTATTCAAATGCAATAAACATCCAAAGAATATAAGATAATATTGCTGTGTTTTTATACTCTCGAAACAATGTTGCTAAGGAGAGTATTATAGTTTTGTTCACATAACGGTTGTTTGTAAGTCCTAAAACTAAAAGAGTCAGATCTAGGGTTATATATACCAAAGTGATCAGGGTGACGAGTAGAGTGGAAATCCGGATGTAAGTCTGTCCGTCCGTCCGTCTGTCCGTCCGTCCGTCCGTGCAAGCTGTAACTTGAGTAAAAATTGAGATATCATGATGAAACTTGGTACACGTATTCCTTGGCTCCAGAAGAAGGTTAAGTTCGAAGATGGGCAAAATCGGCCCACTGCCACGCCCACAAAATGGCGGAAACCGAAAACCTACAAAGTGTCATAACTAAGCCATAAATAAAGATATTAAAGTAAAATTTGGCACAAGGGATCGCATTAGGGAGGGGCATATTTGGACGTAATTTTTTTGGAAAAGTGGGCGTGGCCCAGCCCCCTACTAAGTTTTTTGTACGTATCTCGGAAACTACTATAGCTATGTCAACCAAACTCTATAGAGTCGTTTTCTTCAGGCATTTCCATATACAGTTCAAAAATGGAAGAAATCGGATAATAACCACGCCCACCTCCCATAGAAAGGTTATGTTGAAAATCCCTAAAAGTGCGTTAACGGACTAACAAAAAACGTCAGAAACACTAAATTTTACGGAAGAAATTGCAGAAGGAAGCTGCACCCAGGCTTTTTCTAAAAATTGAAAATGGGAGTGGCGTCGCCCACTTATGGACCAAAAACCATATCTCAGGAACTACTAGACCGATTTCAATGAAATTCGGTATATATTATTTTCTTGACACCCTGATGACATGTACGAAATATAGGTGAAATCGGTTCACAACCACGCCTTCTTCCAATATAACGCTATTTTGAATTCCATCTGATGCCTTCTCTGTATAATATATATGTACATTAGGAAATGAAAATACAATTCAATACTCAAAGTACACAAATTGATCTAATCTAATTAATTTTTCAGCAAAATAAAAAAATATGTAAATGACGGATAATGAAATCTCGATTATCGCTTTATCCTGCGAGAGTATAAAATGTTCGGTGACACCCGAACTTAGCCCTTCCTTACTTGTTTTAAATAAAAATAACAACAATCATAAAAAAATATAGAGATAAATGTGAAAAATTATAAAAAATTTTAAAAATTATCTTTTACAATTTAAGGTTGGATAATTTATTCAAATACATTAAACTTCCAAAGAATATAAGATACTATTGCTGTGTTTTTTATCTGGCAAATCAAAAATCACAATGCGATACCTCTTTCTATTAATATTCAGAGCTCAAACTTTACAATATTTTTTCGCAATTTCGCACGATATTTTCACGGTATCTAAGGAAAAAACCTAATGGACCTTTTTTGGCTCGTTCTAATATGCATAGTTTAGACCTCCAGCCAATAACTAATCACCATTTGAGTTATTGAGAAAAACAATTTTTTTATGAAATCTACCCCTTACAGAAGTTCCAACTACGCCACTGTTAACACATGACACATATGTATGTATGTAATCCTCTAAGTAACTATAACATAACGGTTATTTACAAAGTGTCACATAAAGAGCACTACACATTTTTTATTGAAAGCAACACGAAATTGCAATTGTGTTGGAGCGTAAACAATCATAGCTTACGAGTGAGTGCTTGTTTATTTATATAATTTACGTATAGATATATATTTATAAAACAACTTTACACATTTTTTTTGCATAATATACATAGATAAATAAATATTTTTGCTCAATATTGTATAATATAAGCATGGACGCGACAGCTGGTGTCACTAACAGCGCATGAAGTGTCATATTGACATTAATCACAAATTAAACGACAACGCAGGTGTCAGATGTCATGCGAGTTATAGCATTGCAACAAAAAAACACATAAATTAATATGAATTGAAGTTCTAACTTCGTATATTAAAATATACATGATAAATTGATATGATAAACAAATTTTTCATATATAGGGTGCTCTTTTTGAGAAAAAGAAAGTTGTAAAATATAATAAAATAAATATTATTCGAAGAAAATAAATTTTTAAATTTAAATTATATGTAATACATTGACCAGGCATAAAATTTGCATATATAGGGTGCTATTTTAGAGGTACAAAAATATAATAAAATAAATATTGTTCAAAGAAAGTCTAGTTCCAAATTTAAGAGATATGTCATATATTGAAAAGGAATAAAATATATAGGGTGCTCTTTTTGAGGTAGGAATAAAAAAATAATTGTATTTGAAGAAAATGAAATTGTAAATTCAGATACGAAGAGATACATAATATATTGACGTGGCATACAAAATTTCATTTATAGGGTGTTATTTTCGAGGTGAAAGAATAAATTAAAATGAATTTAAGATCTAAATTTATATATAATGCAAACAGGACAGAATTTATATATAATAAATAGACAGGACATACAAATTTACATAAATAGGGTTTTATTTTTGAGGGGACAAATTTTAAAATGAATGTTTAAGAAAATTTAGATTATAAATTTAAATATGAAAAGACACATAATATATAAATATGGAATACAAATTTACATACATTTGTATATAGGGTGTATTTGGAGGTATAGAATTTTCTCGTTGAAAGCCGCTGTCAAACCATCTGTCCAAGTAAAGACATTTTGCTGACATTTTTGTTTAGTACACTCGTATTTAGAGGAAATCGGAGATTTATGGCGAAAAAATTAGCTTAGCAATTGGCCACCAAAGGGCTATTCTCTCATTGTCTGTTTGACAGCCATCTGTCAGTTAAATTCTAGTTCAAAAAAATATTCTTTGCCGAAAGTAGGAGTATTGGTTACGTTAACCAGAATTTAACTGCTACTACATTACTTTTTAGGAAACTATTTCATGTCAATGGTTCATTCTGATCCAGGTAATAAAAAACAAAAATTACGAAAATAACATTCTCTCAATTTTGTAACTTAAGTTGGTCTTTAGACCTAACCCAAAATTCTGTTCAAACACTGAACCTTATGCATTATACGATTTTATTATGGCAAAATAAAGTTCATGTCATTATTAATTTTCGATGTTTTATTCGATACAAAAGTTCCTTAGCTCTAAAAGAGCACCTTTTATGTCACTAAATTTCTATTGAGACTTTAAAAATAAATTTCAACTAAGGAAAGCTATATATAGTAGTACATTTTTATACATATTTAAACGCTTTTTTCATTTCACCTTGTCTAGTTAGTATTGGCACGTTGTGGCTAAGTGTGGTGTGGCACCATTTTGCTGCACCACATTTTCTAATATTTTATGAGGGCTTCCTCATTTGTGACATGCAACGCGTCACATATTCTAGCTATAAAGAATAAAATTCACACATTTTGCTGCGAGAATGAAACATACGATTTCACTACAACCACACGCATCCACCCACACAAACACACTTAAACAAACACACACACGTATAATCGACTGCAGAATTGATACGCTGGCAGCGAAAGTAAGGGGCATGAGATTCAAGGGGGATCCATAAAATATGCGAAATTTGTACGGATACGCAAAAGCTGTCAGTGTGTGTGTGCGAGTGGCACTGACACGACTTCTCGCTTACGAGCGGCGACGTTTGTCTCCGGCACGTTGCTGTCATAAAAACTACAACTTGCTTGAGTCATAAAAATTCTGTTCGAATCAGTGAAATTTTTTAGCTTGAATGACATAAACGCTGCAGCCACTGGCAGTGGCAAGACACACTGCCACCACACACACACACACACGCGTGTAGCTGCCACCAATGTGTCATGCATGTGCTTTGGTTGCATGCTAGCAGCTTTTCTGTGGCAACTAGCGTCTGCTCGCCATTTATGTTGGTGCCACTTTGATGTCAGCTTAATTTGCCACAAATCACATTGCCCCACATGTGATCCATATTGCACTGCATAACACCCTCAGAGTGTCTGCATGTGACACACACGCTGCCACGGTTAGCGATTTACAAGAGTTGCAAGCGAGAACGTGAGGGCGTTGCAAGCTCACACATTTCACTTTTTACTTCAACTAGATACAAATATAAGCCCCACTCGCTTATATGTACATATGTATGTATTTATAGAGCTTTGATAAGTCGTAAGGTTTAAAAACCCCAATGGAGGTATTCAGGAGCTTGAGTGAAGGTTACATGACTACGGAACAATTATTGCATAACAGATTTAGTATATAGTTAAAAGAATTCAAAGTGAAACCTAAGCAGTTCCCATATTTAATGAAACTTTTTCGGGACCCCGAAAATAACTAAAAACTATTTCAGATTTATTATAATATTTTACTTATACCGAAGCTAATAACTCAGAGATGTGAAGAAATAATTAAATCCCGAAACTTCGGTATTCAATCCCGAAATAATTCGTATCAGCTTAACATTCAAGACAAAAAAATAATGAAGTACCCAAAATCCCGAAAAATCGGTACTGAATCCCGAAATATTTATTTCAACCAAACTTTAATTTACAAATTTCAATTAGTGAAATAACAAAATTTTGTTCAAAATAACTAAAAATGGTTTAAACAAAATTGAACGTACATATTTCAAAGTCCCGAAAATATTAGAGATCCCCATTATTCAATAAAAAAATTAAATCAAGCTCTGTTTAACAATTAATTTATGAAAACAAATGATTTACTTTTATACAAAAATAACCTTATGAATATCTAGAGAACAAATACAAGCTTACGATGGCTTTGAACTCGCCACCAGATTTGTTTTAAGTTTTTCGATTCCTCCCTATTAATAACTTTCTTAAACTGTCTGTCAAGTTTGCTCTACTGATGAGTGAAAAAACAAAATTGTATAATAAACATTTAGTGAAATACTCCGAAAAAATTCAAAGATCTCAATAGTATTTTTGGCCAAAAGACCGTTACCCGTGGCATTTTCAATCAAAATTTTGACACCGTTGCAAGTCCGATAATAATTTATGATTTTTGAGTCATAACAAGAAAAGCGCTATAACGAAATACGGAAAAAAATTTTCGGGATCCCGAAATGTTTTGGCAAAATTTTTAAATTAAAAAGAGTAAAGAACTTTATTACTAAACAACAACGAAAAAATGGAAAAAAAATTTCGTGATCCCGAAATTATTTGGCTGAGTTTTTGTACTAAAATTAGTAAAGAACTGTTTTTTTTAAGTTTTAGCGAAAAACATTGAATATTTTCGGGTACCTCAAACTTAATATATATGAATGTATTTCTCGTTCACTGGGTGTAAAACAATCTTTAGTAAAAATTCATGCCCGAGTAAGTGTCTTGTAGGAAACCCGGAATAAAATAATTCGGTACTGAACAAGTTTCTACAACGTTTTTACACCGCAAAAACTTTTCCATAAAAATAAAAATACCAAAAAACCTTCGGAATCCCGAATCAGATTTCGGAATTGAAATTAAATAATTTTATACCAACACAAGTTATAATGTTTACATAATATTCGTGCCCTTTTACAATGCTTCAATCCCGAAACCCTTACCATAACCTCAATTTTGCAACATCTCAATATTCATCACTTTCAATATTTTTTATACAAAAATATCACCCAATCTCGTGAATACCCCGAATACCTCAACAAGCAAAGCACATGACTCCTGCCGTCAAGATTTTTCCAAAGCTTCCTCTTATGGCCGATTATATCACCATGAAATGTTGCAACAGTTCAAATTGTCATCGCTGTCGCAGTGAGCGATTAAAATCAAATCTAGCAACAACTAACACAGAGAAATATTTGCATATGTGGTATGCATGCGCTCACCACAGACGCTGCAACATTGATTTCCTCGGTGCATTTTACTGCAATCACATTGCCATCAAATACTTTTTAAATGCCACATGCCACACATTCGCTGTGCAACAATTTTACAGCGTCGAATGAAAAGGATTTGCCGACAAATTTCTGATGTTTAATGTGCTTTTTGGCCACAAAATTTTTGCTGCGCAATGTTGGATGCACAAAATCGCCTTTGATGCTTCCGTTTACGACATTTTAAGTGCAACAGCAAAAGCCATTGCACAGCGAACAATTTGGCAAATGTGTATGTACAATGATTCGATGTGAAAAGTGGAGGGGAGAGAATGAAATTTCACATTTTCATTCATGCATTATACGGAAGAGATCATCGTTCTTGTTATACTATGTAAGTGTGCTAGTGTGTGATTGATATATGGTAGATTATGAGCTCAAAAAATAAAATTTCTCGGCACCGGTTTACAAGGTTTGAAACTTTGATAAATGGTGTCGACCTTGTCTAAGAAATAAATTTTCCTCGATTATTCAACATTTTCTTAGCTTTATTTTTTTTTATGACTATTAATTATGAATGAACTATCTTCCTAGTGAGCTACTAAATGATGCTTAGTTGGGGCTCTTTTGGTAGCAATTATAGATTTTAAAGATCTAAGTCAGATGCCCGAAAGGATAATCTACACTTAACCAAAGAAACCACAGTCAAAATACATATGTATACATTTCCACGAAAGTCAAAATGTACACACCTGGCACATATATGATAAACTGCATATGTTTTTTAATCCTTGGAGGGATTGAGTTTACGAAAAGGTAAGTCTCCCTTTAGTGAAAACTTTTATAATAACTTTTGGAATGAATTTAGAAATTTGAATACTCGAGTTCATAAATAGAAGCAAAATTTATAAAATGAAGTTTCAAGTGACCAATAAAACTCAGGAACACTTTAGATACGAAATCATTCTCGCTTTAAATAAAAAACTAGAATTGGGCTGTATGAGTGTAGATCACTTAAAAAACAAGGTGAAAATCGAAATATAATTTTTTTTTTGTTCACAAATAGAGAGTATTAGAACTAAGACTTCATCCTTTGCAGCTGTGTCGGTGAATAAAAAGTAAAGATTGAACCAAAGCAGAGTTTTGCCAAACAATATTATAAGGAAGTCAGTTTTTAATAAGTATAAATGACTTATATAGCCAACGGTCGGAAATAGGATCCAAAGTTCCAAATAAATGATATTTTTCATATAGGAAGCTCACTAATATTCCAGCAGACAGTCAAACGGTAATAGAAAGAAAATGAGTCAGTTTCAGTCAGTTCTTCGGCAGACAAGAGATGTTCGCTGGTTATACTGTCATTGGTTGTTTCGAAGAGAAATAATGCCCGAGTCTCTGAGAATAATTACTATTCAGGTCTTTCGGTATCTTCAGGTGTGGCCTAAAACGATATTTTGTAAAAGCATACTTCGAATTTTGCTATTTAATTAATAAGGACAACTATAAGGTTGCCTTTGAAGTAAAATTATTACAACTTTTTATCAAGTGTTTTTATATTACTACTCAAGTATAGAATTTTTATATGATTTATTTGAAATTACTAATTCTTAGAACAATATTTCCGGCAGTTGTCTGCCTTAACCGATTAATGCGGAATAAATGTACTCCATATACAATCTCACATGTGATTAATCGGATTGAGATAATTAAAGTTTGTATTACATGCAGCGAGCTACTTAGGGGGCTATAACCACCTGTGAATTCCAAACAATTTATTTTTTCGAATTTATATCGAATGAACATATACATACGTACATTTGAGATTATTTTCCCAAAATTTTAACTTGAACAGACAAAGAGTTTCGACTCCCAAATTATGAAAAGCGTTTTTCTTGAAACGCTCGTTTCAGATTCGATGAGGAAAAGTTCTCCGAAACAGTTGGTCCCCACGTCTCGAAATTTTCACTCAGATATATTTTTCAGGCAATGATTGAAGAAATAACATTTTTTATTTTCGATTTTTAAGCTACCCAGAGGTGTAAATACCTTGTTTTGGGAAGACGGCAAAAATCAAAATTTTGACTAGTTCTTTCCTGTATTAATATTTACCATAATAATGCGTACATATACATATTTTTTTAAGAGGAAAGTAGAGATTTAAGTAGACATAAAGCCTACAGATTTTTAAAAAATATTATATGGAGTTTTTAATTCTGATATTTTGAAGTGAGAATTTTTGATTGAAAATTATGTGTTTTTTTATTTTAAATGGAAAGAGGGGTTTTCTTCAATATTACAATACAGAGTATTTGAAACATAAGAAGGCAAGTTTACACAAAAATTCGTGAGAGATTTTTTTAACTAAACAAAAGTAAAAAACCCAATGACATATATATTTTCGCTAGTTGGCGCTGAAAGCGCATAGCTCTAGTTTTATTCGTCGCATCGGGTATGCTATACCTTTTTGGAAAGCTCATTTCTCGCGCTAACACGTGTTTGATTGATTTTCGTTTCTTGTCAGTCGTTCGTGAGTTATAGCGTCGCAAACATGGAGCAAAATAAAGAGGAAATACGGCATATTTTACAGAACTACTACGATAAAGGCAAAAATGCATCTCAAGCCGCCAATAAAATTTGTGCAGTTTATGGACCCGATACAGTTTCCATTTCCACCGCACAACGATGGTTTCAACGTTTTCGTTCTGGTGTAGAGGTGGTCGAAGATGCGCCACGCTCCGGAAGGCCTGTCGTCGAAAATTGCGATAAAATCGCTGAATTGGTCGAAAGAGATCGGCATAGCATCGGTCAAGGGCTGGGCATGAGTCATCAAAAATTCATTTCAATTTCAATAAAAAAAAAGATCAATAAAACACCGCAAGGCTTTTTTGACAACCATTACTTGAATTCTTCACATAAATTTTGAGGTTATATGAAAAAGTTGTTAATTAATATGTAAAAATTTATATACCCTTTTATTACCTAAAACTTTGCCTCATTATATTTTTCTATCGGACTCGTAGTTTTGCTGCAAATCAAGCCATTTTTGGCCCTTAAACATTCTGCACGCCACTCACCTTCCTCTTTCCGACCTCAGATCGCCCGTAACCTATTTTTCTTACTTTATCTTTCGTTTCTAATGGATTTCATTCTACTGTGATCTTTTGATTTCTTCTTTTTTTTGCTTAAACAAATTATCTATCCCGATCTTATAGCGTATCAAATATTTCAATTCAATACAACTCCGACTCGATGCTTGATAGAACAATTAGTGAACTAAGAACTTTCACATGGGATATTTACTTCTTATGTCATACATCGAGTGTTCTGTTGAGAAATCTATGCAGTCGATGAAGTTCGTAAACTTTTTTAGTTCAGTCAGTTTCATTTTTCGTTTGCAGTTACTGGATGAAGGTTTTCAGTTATTAGGAAATCCAAAGAGTGGTATAAAAGAATAACTAAAGAGACCTAGTAAAAGAAAGCACTACCAATAATAACACATTTTCATATTGACAGTGGTTAATAATAGCCTTTTCCCACAGTAGTTAATTGATCCATTAATCGGCCTTTGCTCGATTAAAGCATTAATTTAGATTGATGTACTATGCAAGATAGTAATCTTATTTTACTAAATTCATACATCATTACATTAATTCTGAATCGAATTCAAATCGAGTTCAAACTGCAACGAAACCCTGCGGGTTGTTGTCCACACTATAAATTTTTATGTGTTTTCATTCTGTCGGTTGTTGTCCAGGCTGTTATTTTGGTTGTGTGCTTTGATAAAATACATAGCAATCAGTCAATGAGTTTTAATCAAAAATAAAAACGAAGAACACAAGCAAGTATAAGAGCTGATCGTTATTGGAGCTTATCATTGACTGAGTAGCTAGCTGTGTGAAACTGGAAACTGAAAACTGGTTTCTCAATTATAATGTTAATGCACTAAATTAATTTAGCTGTGCGCAAAGCCTATAATGTCGCATATGGTGTGGTAAAAGGCGAACATCAAATTCCAAAAAAATTTAAATGAAGTTGATTACCTAACCATCCCAGTTCGAATACTAATTTTTCATATCGTAACATGCTCATCAGGTATACTCCATTCTAATGCGTGCACAATAGAAAAAACATTATCCGATCAACTTTTTGATGCCAGATTGCAATTTCTCCGCTCACAATTTTTGGAACGTTTGCTCTTACGGGGCTTTAAAATCCATTAAAATCTGACTCTGCGTACAACTTGAAGCCGCTGTAAAAGAAATCCACACTTACAGCACTGATTCATAGTAACTAAAGCCGCTAAATCCCCAACAAATACGATAACAGACAAAGCAAACGAGCACCTGAAGTATGAAGTACATGCAGCATAGAAGTAAGAGTAAATAACACAGAGAGCAAGCAGACAAGGGGGGAACCGCAAAGAGCGGCACGAATTAAAAGCTGTGCAAACAGAATGCTTGGCCAAGGATAACACACTGAAGGCAATTGAAACTTTGCTGCGGCCTCGGCCAAATGCCAGTGGCAAATATCCACTCTACTCCACGCACAAACATACACATACAGGCAGACATGGCTGCTGCTAGAACTTGCGGTTGTCTTTGATTCCATTTTTCTTGTGCTTCGCTTGCTCGCTTTTCACTACAAAGTGCTTAAGATAAGATGAAAGTGTGTGCGCTTTTTTGGCGCGCAGACAACTCTGCCGTGTAGGTCAAAAGGAAACAATGCAACACACAACAACAACAACAGCAAAGTCGTTTGTAGCATTGCCGTTTTATTATTAATTTAGTGCCACAAAGCGTTTGCGTTTCGCTTTAAATGTTCTGGTTTGTACTTGTTATTATTGTTCTTGTTTGCTTCTTTTAATTTTTATCTCGTTGCGCGTCGTTTCGGCTGCTCGTCGCCGGCGCTGCGCAGCCAAGCGTGCAGATAAAACTTTCTCTGCCAAAAAAAATGCCACGCGCCGCGCACTTGCGGCGATTGAAATGGCTACATGCATGTGTGTATGTGTACGTTAATGTTGCATGCATTATAAACACAGTTACATTTATAGTCCTTGTCAGTTAATAAAGTCAACATTCTGCTTTGGGCGCTAATTAAAGCGCACTGCCATAAGTCCCAGAAAACTACTACCTCTCAGCTTATGAAAAGAGCCTTCATTGTAGAAAGAACTATTCGCTGATATTCCAGTATACGACATAAATGTCCTTTGGAAGAAGCAAATACATAAACCAAAGAAAAAATTAAACTTTAACTTAAGTTCCATCGAAGATATAATATCCATAAATACAAACAATTTCTTTCGAGAACTTGGAAGAGTCCTTGTTTATGGCAGCTTATGCCATAGTTAGCGCAAGATCTCAATATGAACGATTTCTCCGAAGATTGCACCGTTATCTCAGACAACAACCCAAGAAAAATGTGATAAGGACATCTTTTCAAATAAAAAAGGTTTCCACACAAGCACTTTATTCCAATCATTCAGTTTGTATGACAGCTATATGTTATATAGCGATTCAATGTAGGCCCTTCCTGCAAATAAGCTGCTTTTTGGTGATTCACAGCCACAACTAAAGTATCTAGGAGTAATAATAGACACAAGGCGCAAATTTAAGTATCACCTGGAATACACTTCAGGTAAACCGATTAAATGCTAAAAGCCTTTTCAAGAATGATGGCAAATAAAGGCTGAATGCATTCCAGCCGGCGATTTTCACTCGCAAAGGTGATAAGTTCGGTTGTATTATATGCGGCTCCAATATGGTTCCAGGTATTAAAGTATAAGCACAGGCTATCGGCAGTAAGGCTTATCAGTGCTTTCCGAACAATACCAAGCGATGCTGCTGAAGTAATGGCCACTATGATGCCCATGGTATATCAGCTTCAGAGCCGCCTACAGATGTCAGAAAAGAAGAAAGAGTCGAAAGCTTAACAATCTGGCAGCAGTGATTGCAAACATCACTCAAAGAACGGTGGACCAATAGACAGACGACATGGGAAGCTGGATTTCTACCTAACCCAAATACTAAGTGAATAGGGGTACGTATTCAAAGTGCTTAGAAGACTCTGAGCATGTATTATTTTATTGAATGGAAAAAACTTAAAATTACACCAAACTCAGCAAAACTTCGCATCTGGTGATTAGTTGTGACTTGTTTGCTGTCAGATAATTTTTTCTATGCAGCTTTCGTCCAACCAACTGCAGCCATTGGTGGATTATATGATCTGCAAACTACTGGATCAAGGTTAAACATTAAGATGGATGATGCTGAGATGTCTACGAAATGCTCGTAAAAGACAAAAAGGATCCATGCTAAGCAAAAAGTGATCTTCGTACATAGCCTTAAATTGAAAAGCTTCTGAGAGTTTGAGAATTGCACTTATCTGTCTATTAAGATACTGTAGTATATAAGTTTTTCAGCTTTGATATGGTTCTTGCGCAAGAATTCCTCACTTATTTATTGAATTATTTTGCAGCTAAACTGATAAAAGAAATCTCGAGAACCTTTCAATAACTTTTTGTAATTATAAGACGACATTCATCACACAGATCGAATAACCAAGAGAAACATCTGCAATAGTGATTCCGTTTATGTCATATAAAAAACAGGTTCAATTCTAAAATTTCTCTCTCAGAATATGATAGAATACATTCTATTGATTCGTTTTCAGAAAATTTATATATTAGGGTGGGTCGAAAAAAACGATTATTTTTTTCACTTTATACTACTCTAAAAAACTGGTTGGTAGTTGGTAGAGATTTTTTTCGAGTTGCTTTTCAATCAATTATTCATTGAAAAAAGT
Organism: Bactrocera tryoni; assembly: GCF_016617805.1. Lineage (NCBI taxonomy): Eukaryota > Metazoa > Arthropoda > Insecta > Diptera > Tephritidae > Bactrocera > Bactrocera tryoni. The sequence continues at coordinate 23,359,561 of NC_052503.1, read as the reverse complement.
AACAAAAATAGTAATTTTTTTCCGACCCACCCTAATATATTTGTATGTGCTTCGATAGACTAGTAGTCACCTGAATACGATACAATACATGCCATTGATACGTTATCTGAAATACCATATTAGGGCGGGTCGAAAAAATTTCGATTATTTTTTTCACTTTATACTACTCTGAAAACTGGTATGGTTTCTCGCGGTGTTTTTCAATCAATTTTTCCTTGAATAAAGTAACAAAAATAGTAAATTTTTTTCGACCCACCGTAATATATTTATGTGTGCTCCACTAAAATCACTTTTCGGTAGAGTAGTAGTCACCTGTACCATTAACACACTTCACAACACATTTCCTACATATCTACGCGTAAAAGTATTGTACATGCAAGCAAACAAACATACATATGTAAACTTGCAAAGTCACACTCAATTTCATCCAAAACAAAGGATGTTTCCAATTTCCAGGAAAACCAACAAAAGCGAATGCCAAGAGGCCAAATAAATCGTATTTACGCCACGAATTGTGCAATACTGTCAATAATCGATTGACTTATACGTGTAGCCGTAGTTGCACGTGTGTGCAGGTGTTTGATTGTTGGCATAGCAGGCGTTGCGTATACGCCACAGCGGCCCTGCGGCTGAGAAAATAAATAGCGACGAAAGTAAGCAACACCTTGGCGCGCGTATAAAGAAAAATAAAACAAAAATGGAACTGAATTTCGAAGAACTATTGAATTTTCAAAAACAAAAAATAGAAATTCGCAGAAAAAGTGCGTAAGAAAGCATAGCCAAGGCAACATAAAGCCGGGATAATATAAAAACCGACGAAAGGTTAATGCTTTCACGGTGCTACGGCAAGATTTCTGGCTGAACTTTTTAAGTTGTGAGGTTTGAAAAAGGTATCTCTGTGTTTATTTTTATTGACTTTGATGAAAGGCGGACGCATAATAGCAGCTGAGTAGCTCCTTTCCATCCTGCCTCAATCGCCAATAATGGATTTTACTGCGCGTAGCACCGAATAGCCTCGAGGCAGCGCTCGCGTTGGTGTGTAAATAACATATACACATATATATAATATATTTATATATATATTTGTGTACACTTTCATTTCACTGTTGAAAAAGTGGAAAAATATTGCCGCCAACCGTTGAATTGAATGAAATTGGTGACAATGGCAACCATTATTATCGTTCTTGTTGTTTTTTTTAGGGTGACCGAAAAGGACAAACAGCGCATGGCCTTCACATTGTCAATGCCGTCATTGTGGTTGTTGTAGTCGTAGGTAAATATGTAATTGGTGTGCAGTACATATGGCCACAAATTTAAAATTAACTTCCCTCATGGCGGTCGAAGCGTGTTTTCGGCGTTCTCTCGCCGCCAAACGTGAGTAATAAAAAGGCGTGTAACCGTAATCAACGTTTATACTTTTTAAATTGGCTAAAAATCAACATAAAATTTAAAATGGTTGCGTTTTTATAGCAAATTTATAGGACATATTAAATTAAAGGGTCTTTTAACGCTGATTATTTTTTACTTAATACCCTTAAAGGCTGCTAACGCACTTTGCATTGCCGTTACATTGAAATCATACGAAGAAGTAACGAGTTAAAGGCAACCACTTGACGGGCTTTAAGCATGTCTTTAAGCTCAACACTGACATCATCTTTGGCTATAAATAATGGTCACTGAAAGTTATGATAGAAATGTTCATATGGAACTGAGTATATACTACATATATTGAAGTTATACGTAGCCTCAAAAAAGCTCATAGTTTTATAATCCTTGACGGCGAAATAAAGTTAACCGAGATAGACAACACTCCAGAAGAAAAAATATTTTGAAAAATGGATCATAAAAATTGTATTTAGAATGCACTGCGACCTATGGTTTATTGTGCCCAACCTTATCTAAAGTGAAAGCTCACATTAGAAAGAATGGCGAATCATGAGTTAAAGCAAAACAAACGTCAACAAGTTGTATGAATTAGACTTGGAATTGATTCCTTCTTCATAGCATTCTTCGAATCATGTTCTACTGGCTTTTACTGCACTCAGACCTTACGAAAATGCTGACAGAGAGAAAGTTTAACCACAATGATAAAAATCAGATATTTAGTAACTCGAAATTGTGGCAGCGGAAACAGAATTGTAGCTGCTTTCGAAAATGGAAAAGTGAAGCTAAGCTCCTTTCTATAAAAAAAAATCAATAATAGAAATTTATATGCGTAATAATATTATTATAATTATTACATATCTGAAGCTGCGATATTTTCTCATTTTCTGCCAATTTTTGGATTTCATTTCAAGAAAATGGGGTCAGCTTGGCGACTAAGAATAAATCAAGGCAATTTTTGGTAAACTTTTTTGATTTGAACCGTATTCCAGTTCTTCATCGACCGATTGAAATGGTAGTCAGAAGGGACAGAGTCTAGACAATAAGACGGCTCAGGCAAAACTTTGCAGCCACAGGTTTCCAAATAGTTTTTACCCGGTCCTGCCGCATGAGGCCGAGCATTGTCATGTTTGGAAATTACTGTCTCGCGTCTTGACTACAGTTTTCCGGCGATAATTGCTACAATTTAATGAATTTTTGGTAATGGCATTCGCCATTGATTGTTTTACCCGGTTCCTATAATACAGTCTATAGTACAGCAAGCCCTTCTGACCCCACCAAATACAACGCATTACTTTGACAATGCCGATTAACCATATTTCCGTCGATTTGGCTGGTTGGCCAGGTCTTCCATATGGTTTTTCACGGTTAAGCTTATGCCAATTAATATTTTTCATCATCAGTCACAATCCGATGTAAAAAACATATTTTTTGAAGCGTTCAAGCAGCATTTCTTACACGAAAAATCTTCTTTCAATGTCTCTTAGCTTCAATTCATATGGCGCAAAAATTATTGATTTCTAGTTTAATACACTTTCAAATCTCTGCTTGAGTAACTCTCAAAGATTCTGCGAATTTCTCATCTTCAAACCTTTTTGGACACTTAGGACGTTCTTTGAACCACAATTTACATATTCCTTCAACTACCATAAACTTCCACCATGATACGATGACTTTCGGCTGAGGTTTTCTTCATATTAAAGTAATGACGAAAAACTCTCCTCAAAAACACTTTTCTAAGCAAAAAAAGAAAAGGCTAACGGTGACTCAGTTATATCAAAAACACACCTCTACGAGGGGTACAAAGCTTTAAAGACGGTCGAGAGGTCGTTAAAGACATGTTTCGTTCTGGACGATCCTGGAGCTCTCCAACTGATGAAAATATTAAAAAAGTAAAGGATATGGCGTTTGAAAATAATCAAGCAAGTATTAAACAGATGGCAAGAGAGATCGACATCACTCGCGAGTCCTACGAATGATTTTAGTGGATATTTTCGATTTGGACCGCGTTTTTGCTCGACTTGTCCCGATAAAGCCGAACTTTTTCAAAAAGAGTACTGTAAACAGGTTTCTTTGAACATGCTTGATCGTGCGAAGTCCGATCTTACATTCATGGAGAGCATTATAACTGCCGAAAAGACATGGGATTATGAGTTTGACATGCAAACAAGTTAGCAATCGTCGGAATGGAGGAAAAAATTGAGCCGAAACCAAAAATCTACGCCAAAGCCGCTCAAAAATCAAAGTGATGCTAATTGCTTTTTCGATATTCGTGCTTTGGTGCATCATGAATTTGTTCCTGAGGGACACACGGTCAAATGATAATGTACCGTCAAATCGAGCCACGACAGTGACTGTCTCTAAAGGCAAAAATACAAATATACAATGAATACCATTGATCAACCTACGTATTCACCAGATTTGACTTCGTGCGAATTTTTCTTGTTCCACGAACTGAAATACTGAATTCGGAAAAGGTTTTTTTACGAATACGAGGCCACGTTTTGGTTATGAATATTTGTGCCTTTAGAATAGATCATAGCCAGCAAGCTTATTTAACCCCTACAAATTCCAAAAATCAATCACTTGTGTTTTGCAAGAAGTCTTTCAAGTTCCAACAGTAATGTTATTCACGCTTGTACTTCAAAACATATCGAAAAAACTTCTACGAAACCTATAAAAAAATAACTTAACGCCAATCAAAAGCAGCTAATCAACAAAAATTAAAAAAAAAAAAAATAAAGTAAATCACGTCGAACGCAGCTCATAAAACCAAAAATAATAAAATCTCTTTATGACAGCGATTAATTTTCATTTTTCTTGCAACTTAAATGCAAATCGAGTTCTTCGCAGCTGAAAGTACATACATATCTGCTTACCACAGATGTATACTTATGCACATACATTTATATATATATACTTGCAGACTACTTAGTGCACTTTATATGCAGAGTCAAATGTCAGGCAATAAATCAGGATATGAAAATTGAATTATAAAGTGATGCGACACAAAGTCACGCTGAGCAGCGGCTAAGGATAAAACGTACACATCGCCAACTTTACGAGACAATTAAAGAAATTGCTGGTAGAGTAACAACAATAACAACAACAAAAGCAAGAACGAAGCTGAAAGTAAATAGTATGTGTGATTTTAGAACTCATAAATGTATATGGCAGACAACTTAGCGCAAACACACACACACACGCTTGCATGTGCGCTTATTTATTAGCAAAACACACATACAGCCACACAGCTGCATTTGGTAGTTTATTAAATTACACGCTAGCATGAGCAAGTTGAATTGAAAGCGGCAGCCAACAAAGCGCACCGGGTAATGACAAACAAGAATGGTCGATCCAGAGTGGAAGAACAATTACAAGAATACGTAAAAATAACAAAGCAAGAACAAAGCGTGGCACATATACATTTGTATGTGTTTATATGATTAGTGTGAGGAGTAAGGAACCTGCAGCCTGCTTGCTGAGCGGCATAAAGTGCCAGCGGTTTCAGCCACTAAAGTGGCAAATACACGCATACAAATACAGTTACAAGCAAGGAGACATGTGTGCGCATTAAAAATGAAAGACAAATAAGAAAAAATGTTAGCTTCGACTGCTTAGAGTTTATAATACCCCACAGAGGTGCAATTATAGCACAAAAGTTGTATTGGCTTTGATCAAACAGTTTGTATGGCAGCTATATGTTATAATGATCTGATCCGAACAATTTTTTCAGAGATTATAGCGTAGATCTAGAAAATAATCTGTGCGAAATTTTGTGCAGAAGGCTTTTCAACTAAAAAAGTTTCCCATACAATAACTTGATTTGGGGGGTTCAGTTTGCATGGCAGCTGTATGCTATAATGGTCCGATCTAAAAAATTTCTTCGGAGATTATAGCGTAGCCCTAGACAGTATACCATGCTAAATTTTGTGAATCAGCCTTTTCAAATAAAAAAGTTTTCTATACAAGTACTATATTTTGAACAGTTAGTTTGTATGACAGCTATATGTTGTAGTAAGCCGAACTAAATAATTTTAGCAAAAATTATAGCGTTACCTGAAACAATAATCTGTGCAAAATTTCGGCTAGATAGCTCTACAAATAAAAAAAATTTCCATACAAGCACTTGATTTCGATCGATCCATTTATATGGCAGCTATACGCTATAGTAAACTGATATCATCGATTCCTGCAAATAAGCAGTTTCTTGTGGTTAGAATGACGTGTACAAAATTTCAAAACGATATCTTAAAATCTGCGGTATTATTTCGGTTATATACTGACAAACTACGCGGCCAAATCGACTTTGCTCATTACGCTGCTGATGCATACTTAACTATAAACTTTAACAGATATACAACATTTCCTTCTAGATGTTAAAACTTCGTGGCAAACTCAATACTATCTCGTTCAGGGTATAAAGATTTCTTCGTAAGCTCTGATTGCTGACGGTTGGCGTGCTTTCAACGCCAACAGGAGCAGTAGCGGCACAGCGAGCACAACCGCGCTGCATTGTTAATGCCAGCGGCATATTGCGCGTATTCATTGTTGCGTGTTTTGTGTAGATTTGCCTTTTGCTTTGCTTTTTCACATGCTCTCGTTTCTTTTTGTTCACTTTGCAATCTTTTGTGTTCTTTTTTCACATTTTCGCTTTCAATTTTTACTACAGTCCTAAATTTTCCGGGCATATATTAGGCTGTGCGCAGTGAAATGAGCATGCTTGTTGCGGTAAACGATGCTCCAGTGGCTCATATGATGGCTGGAGTCGTTTAAGCGGCAGCAGCATGCCGTTTTAATAAAGCAACTCAGCGTATGTGTGCGTGAGATGCCATTTCCGGTGTGTGTGAAAACTAACACATGCACACGAGACGATAACAATTTAAATGTAATAACTCTGAATTTCTGCAATTTCTTTATTTTTCGCAGAAGAACAAAGTCTGCCAAAGTCCTTTGCAATTTGGTTACTCATACGACGTGGTATACTGGCAAACGGCTCCTACGTGTTATTATGGGCATAAACAAACGTTTATGGATAAAGATATATGTAAATTTGTTAATACACAGGTATGCACATACATATATATATGAGTTTGTGTATATATAATACATATTTACATACATATATTCCGCTCTACTCCTCCGAAATGCATGAAAACCCCATTAGACGCGCCTTAAGTGCGCTTCCATTTGAACGCTGAAGAGCATTTACGACTAAACTAAATACGCACACATGCATAAAAATAACATAAAACTCAATGAGCGCATAGCGGCACAACGCTACCATACATGTTAGGCAAATATTTCACCATTAAACCGAAGAGATTGTAAGGCAGCCACACAACATCACGCACACACACACACACAAGCGAGTACAGACATGCCTGTACTATCTTATGCTTTCAAGAAATCTCACTATCGTATGCTTGTTTAACTGTATACTCGACCTGCCGGCATGACATGTCTCAACAGGGAGCACTCAGTGGCAGCACAGATTGCCGCTTGCAACGTGCGAGTTCACAGCATAGTTTGTCTAATGGCTACTTGAAGTAATAGACAATACATTTTAGTCTTCTAAATAAATACCGTAAAAGGATTTGAGCTCGAATGTTGTGTTAATAAAAAATGCTTAATTGATATTGTGCAAGCACTTTAGTAGACTTAATAAATATAGACCAAGCATACTAGCTGAAGATGCAAGGAGCAACATTTTTTTACACCTATTTTTAACTGAGTAGGAGGAAACGGGGACGAAGACGGAGTATTATGGTATATTCGAGATTATATGAGGTCATATAAGAGCTAACTTTTGATGAATTGTTCATAGAAGTATACAGGTTTGTTGTCGATATAAGTATTTGTCCTCAATATATCACACTAAAGCTAATATGATTTCGTAAGACAGTGAAATCCGGACAATTCAGTTTCGCTATGATTTAGGAAACAAGGTCAATTAGTTTTGCAGACAACCCAATTGCAGCGGAGTCGCACGACAAATTTGCGTTCGCAAAGGTCGACTTATTCATTCAACGAACTTGGGTTAAAGGTGGGTAGTTCATCAAAACTATAAGGAAATAAAAGAGAAACCGGAAAGTTCGGAAGGAACGGTTTGATGTTGTTCTCATACACCAATCTCTTTGCAACTTTTGAAAGCTATTTTTGCTTACATTAATACGGAAAGTTCTGAAAACCCTCTTCACCGATATAAGAGAAAAAAAATTATGGAAAATATCATACTTTCTGCTCCATTGTCCAGCTTTTGCAAGACTGTTGCTGAAACATTTCGGTATTTTTACTATTGGCGAACCAGAAGATAAAGCTGAAAGTGACATTAGCCGCCTCAACAAATTTGTCTTATGCTCAAAGCTGTTTGCCAATTTGGTCTTATGATGCGTAACCACAACGAATCAGCGTTCTAAGCTGTTCTAGTGAGATCCTTGTTAAGATCGACCTCTTAACCCAACCTAACCTAACCTAACCCAACCCAACACAACCCAACGCAACCCAACCTAACCCACCATAACCTAACCTAATCTAACCTTATCTAACTTAACCTGTAATACACCTCATCATCCGATCCTTATGAAATCCTTAACGTCTAAACCTAGAAAATTCTTTAAAAGGCTAAAACTCCAGGGTCAAGACTTTAGATACAGTTTTAGAATTTTAGGGCATCGCTAACTCGATCTTTTTTAAATATAAAAAAAAAACAAAAGAACATAAATAACTGTCAACAGATTGTCTTCAGGCATGGTTATCATACTTACAGTAGACCATAAAAATGGTATGGACGTAGAGAATCCAAAGATACCACGCAAAATTGTTTTGAAATAAAAAAAAAAAATTAATAAGATCCAGTAGGATCCCGAAAAATCAGATAACAAAAAATCAGGAGTCAATCGATTTGGGATTATATGTTTAATTTGTGGTCACATATGTATGTAATAAACTTTGAGTTTCTATTATTCTGGTCGAAGTACAAGTAAAACTAGTCCCGAAATTCTCTGCTAGGGTTAAATTGGCTATGGTAATATTTTTATACTCTTGCAAAATGTTGATGTATGTCTGTCCTTCTTTCCATCCGTGCAAGCTTTAACTTGCCTAAGAAATGAAATATGTTGATGAAACTTCGTCTGCGCGTTCCGTGAACGGACCACTGCCACGCCCACAAAGCGGCTTTAACCGAAAACCTAAGCACTAAATTCAGATATAGAACTGTAATTTGGCAGATGAGATCACAAAAATTTTGAAAAAGTGGGCGAACACCAAAATTTCGGGATTGGATGTACGATTCGAGATTGAATGACTAAATTTGTGGACATTAATTTCCTATTGTACTGGAGAAAACTCAGGTCGCAAAAGTTCGGGATTCGAACACCAAAATTTCGGGATTGGATGTACGATTCGGGATTGAATGACTAAATTTGTGGACATTAATTTCTTATTGTACTGGAGAAAACTCAGGGCGCAAAGTTCCGGGATTCGAACATCAAGATTTCGGGATTGGATGTATGATTCGGGATTGAATGCCCAAATTTGTACTGACTAATTTCCTATTTTACAGGAGGAAACTCAGGTCGCAAAAATTCGGTAGTCGAACACCAACATTTCGGGATTTAATGTACGATTCAACCAAATTTTGTAGCCATTCATTTCCTATTTTACTGGCGGAATCTCAATTCACAAAAATTCGGGATTTGGAACACAAACATTTCGGCATTGGATGTACAATTCGGGTTTGAAAGACCAAATTTTTAGTAATAAAAATTGCATGTATTTTTTGCTTCTAATGTCGAAAAATCGAGTCCCGAAATTTCGGGATTCAGCAACCGTTTTGGGATTAAATGCCTTAATTTGCAGGCATTACTAGAGAAAACTGAGGTCACAAAAATTCGGGATTCGAACACCAATATTTCGGGATTGGATGTAGGATTCGGGATTCAATGTCTAAATTTTCTGAAAAACCATGACTTGTATTTTTTACTTTTAAAGCCGAAAAATCTAATACCAAAATTTCGGGATTCAGCAAGCTTTTCTTCATTGAAATGCGATACGGTCGTAATTAATTTTCTTTATTATGAAAATAATAATAATTAACAATTTCCACACCCTTTCAATATTCATTAAACAATGTAAATTTCTCTGTCTTCTGTGCAAACACCCAGATAATAACTCTATTGTAGATTTCTGCTCATAAATTGATTTGCACCTACTTTTCTCTGAACTACGCACCGCAAAGCCACTATAATCTGCACTTTCTTTTGTGTGCAGCAAAACTGTCATGGCTTCTCGCATGCTCGTGCGAGTTATATTAGCTTTTTCCGCAATAATAATAAACTAGCAAAGCCAATCGTTAAAGTGTCAACAATGTGTTGGCAACATGACTACATTTCGGTCGTATCTGTACACAATATACATATGTAAACATATACTACTACATATTTTTTATCTTTCTGCATCCTCATTCAAATCCGCTTATGCGCTGCAGAGCCACCATTGTTGGTCAACTCACACACATTCTACATGCTCTGGCACATTTGAAAAATGTTTGCTGTCCATCAAAGCGACAACTTGTGGCGTTGTTTTGTATGTTTACACATGTATATATGTATGTGTGCTGTGTATTTTTGTACATGACAACTACCGGAATGTGTCAATATAGAGAATTTTACTATTATCCGTTGCTCATCTGCCACAAGCTACTAGTCAATCGAATATGCAGGAATTCATATATGTAAATGTGTATATTTTATTGTAGAGTATGCATGTGTGTCATACTGTGCATTTGTTAATAAAGCAACTGCCCATGTCATTTATCATCGCCGGCGAATGACATTTTTCTGCTATTTTTCACACAGACTCCAATATATATTACACATACAACAAATGCAACAAGAATCAAATTAATAAATGGATTAGTCGCATCCTTTTGTTGGCTATCAATCATAATAAAAATGTCTGTGTGTATATGGCTTAAAATATTAGATCCCGCCGGATTATGTGGGTATTACATACTCTGTCACCGGTTTACTTATAAATAATCAACTATTTTTGTTTTTGGAAAGTGATTTATATTTGGATATGAGAAGTTATTTTTGAATGTTTTCTATATGAAAAAGTTACAATGTCACCCAGAATATATGCAAATGTTGTTGTCACGTGTGCAAAAGAAGTGGAATAAATTGCAAAAACTATGGCTTTTGTGATGAGTGATGAGTTTATGTGACTGAAACCTTATAGGTCTACTTGCCAGAGCGAGATCAAGTTGAAAATGCGTAAGGACAATTTCTCATGCAAAATTCATCAGCCACACCGATTCGACTAAACACTTTTAAAAAACTTAATGTCATAAAAGATAATCCAGATCCAAGAAATCGATCGATCGGTTTGAAAAGCAGTTATGTAATATACCATAGGGATCCCATATCACCTCATGAGTATCTTCTTGGAAAGTAAAGGACGTGTGCAAAATTTCGGATCGATATCTCAAACACTGAGTTACTAATATGCGTAGAAACAGACAGACAAAGACAAATTGACTCATTGCTTTACAGTGTCTTCGAGGTATCTTAATACTTTATTAGTAGCCAAACACTACTAGCAACAGGAGAAATTACATATGGAACTTTCGGGTGTAACTCGGAAGGTATTGGCGGTTATTGGTGCAACCACCGACTACATGATCCCACTTCTCAATTCAAAAAATGTTGATAATAAACATAGAAAATATGGTTGTCATAAAGATATGTCAGCTGCGCTAATCACATATGGTTGGCTCAAAAATGGAGAACGGAATTGGTTCGGGGAAAAACAGTGCAGAATTTGTCAAAAGACTGCTTTAAGCTGCAAGACTACTGCAGTATATGTCAAGCAGAGACCTTTGCTAGTGGGAAAGCTGTGGAACTAACCTTTAATGCCTCAGCGGGCAAGTCCTGCTGTGAGAGTGTTGCCAAAAATCACATTTACTTGGTGCCATGTCAAAAAGGCAGGGAGAGTAATGAGAAAATGTACGAGATTGTCAAGAGTAGTTTAGGTTGTCACCAGCAAACGTAACGGACATTGGTAAGTCCATGCCTTGTCTATACGACGATTTTAACAGCAGCACGGTTAGGAGGGTGAAAACATGATAAAACAATCTATATGGGTGTAAAACTGCAAAAGTCATGTGTAAAATGGGAGATCAGAAATATGCAAAGTTCCTACTGGCCCTCAATAGAATGTAAATAGAGGAACTTGATTGTAATACTCACAGATAACAGTCTGGTAGTGGCAGATAGAGAAAAAATCTCAAGAAAATGTCAAGAGGGGCACTCGAAAAGCAATAGATCATCTGTTGTGCCCTTGTCTCGCATTGACCGGGCAAAGCAGTACGGATTTCGGTGCGCCACGGTATGAGGCGCAGAAAGAGATATCGTTACTGAGACCATTGAGTCTATTGAAATTCTACTCCTCATGGACTACGAAACGGCATTTCATATGGTATCGAAAGACCCAAAACTGGTATATACGTTGCTTAACAGCCTATCAGGCTAACCTACCATAAATCACAATTTTCTCGGATCAGCTTTAGGAAAGGCTGGGGTGAGTTGCGGATATTGGTTGAAAAAGCAAAATTATTATCTCCACGGAGTGGATTACTGGGTAGTTCATTAAATAATTTCGATTCTTTAGTGAAATTTGAATTAAAATTTGAGATGAAGGTTCTCACATCCAACAAATTTTTCAGAGACCGGAACAGGTAATACTCTAAAGGGGACATTTCATTCAAGCTACAAAATCTTTTGGCGAAACATTCAACTTCTATGAGATCTCGCATTATACTGGTGAAAAATTACACCTTTTCTTTGGTTTCTTCAGTTTGTGTGCATCACTCAATTTGTCCAGCTGATCACAAAACACCTCAGATTTAATTGTGGTATTGTCGGACAAAAGTAAATGATCCCTTTGAAATCCCACTAAATGGGCAACATAACCTTTCTTGGTGACCATGACCTGGGGCGCCTTCTGTGCTTGCAAGCAACCCACTTTTGTCGCCAATAACAATGCGCATCAAAAATAGCTCACTTTTTCGTCGTTTGATAAGCAAAGCACAGTCGTTAATGCGACGAAGCTACTTTTCTTCTACAAAAACATGAGGAACCCATTTGCCAAGCTGCGAAATGAAGCCTAGACGTTTCATGCTCTCTCGCCTTGCCTGAACTACATTTTTAACCCTTTGATAGTAAAACAGCTGTTTACAATTTTTCATCTACGACAGTCGATTCCAAAAAATTTAGGAAATTAGGAAAATTTCTGAGCTACACGAACTAAAACAGCATCATCTCCGTAAACTTTACAAATTTCAATGGTGGCTTGCGTGGCATTCTTGATTTTTGAACAACTGTAACTTTTTTTCAACTTCATTGAATTTATTTTTTTTAGTGTTTTTGGTTAAATGAAGCTTAAAATCTCACCATTCCAACACAATATAGTATGACACAATATTATTGGTAGCACTGGAGATATACGCCTGCGACGACAACTATTGACAAAATACGAAAATACTTTTTCGACTACCCAATATTATTGTTGAACAAGTTAGATACAAAGAAGCTTTGAAATAAATCATTAAATTTCATATTTACATACCAACTGGACTCATGTTTGGGTTAGCGTAGAACAAAGTTGTAGTGCAACTTACCTGAAAATAAAAACAAAAAAATATTTGTTTATTTTGTATTTGCTTAAAGTTATTACTATATATTCCAATAAATTAAAATAACCAAAAAAATGTTGGCTTCACCTTTAGTCTTAGTCGAATCCCACTACCTCTCTCAAATCATATTACCACAAGTAAATAAAATAAAATAAATAAACAAGGAATAACTAACAAATTTTCAGCATTGATACACTCAAAGGAATACGAATGAAATTAATTTATGAAGAAAAAGTAAAATAAACTAAGATACTGTGTCATAACCTCACTATGTTTTCTATTCACAAATATTTCCATTGCACACAACAAAAAACTCTTCAATGAATTTGCAACATACGGTATGTACATATATTTATCTATAAGGGTCTATGAATGTATGTATATTTGTATGAATGTATATAAATTTGTGTGCATGTAAGTACACATACATGTGTAGATCCCTATTTCACACATGTCCCTGGCATAAATTCCAATTGAACGTCAGCTATATATTTTAATTAAAACGCAGTCGAAGCAATCATACAATTTCTTCGCCTCCAATATACCCCTAGACATACATACATATGTATATACATGGAAACTTACATATATATCTATATATCCGTTACCACCTTCTAAACAACAATTCGTATGGTTTCATTCATTTTAAGCTACAACTTAAATTAAATTATCCAACAAAACCGAGTCATCAGCTGTTTGATGAGAAAAGTTCGTGAGTCGATTGTGGAATTTTCGTTTTGGATAAAGTGATTGGGAGCTTATGTAATGCACAACTGGGGTTGGTGTTGCAGACGCGCAGGAATAACTCATTTCATTTCCAAATAAATCTTCTATATATTCACATACGTACACGTTCAAAATTTGTGGAATTCAAAAGCAATTAATTTTGGCCTTTTCCCAAAATATAACACTAGTAGTTAGCTAGCTGGAATTATTAGAAAAATTTAGTAATTCTAGCAACAATATGTGCGAGCAATTTAATTTATTATATTTAATTTATTTTTTGCACAAGCAAATTTGTTAGAATTAGTTAAAAAGTAGCCGATTACAGAAGAGTATAATATTTTATCAAAGGTTCCCAAAATATTTAAATATATGTATGTCAGTTAAAAATATTTTGATTATAATTTAGGGTGATAGTATTTATATATTGAAGACGAATTGATTTCTCTTTTCTTTGTATGATGCACAAATAGTTTGGAATAAGCTTAAAAATGGTTTCAAAATCTCATATCTTAGATTCTCAGCGTTAATTTGTGTAACAAGATAAATTCACCAAATTTGGCATAGATTATTGTCCAAGGCAGCGGTGCAATCTCCAGTAGGAACGCTACGAAAAGTAGACTGATAGGGACAGCAAACGACACCATATTTTTCCCGCTCTTTTGACATTTCTCCCTGGTAAGGTTTGCCATTTTATCATGGAAAGATATACGATCTAACAACAAGTCGCACTTACTCAACTTTGATACCGAAATTCGGAGTAAGTGGCTCCAACTCTAAGAGCGGTACGTCCAGTTTATGGTCGTCACAATCGTCCTGTCAGATCAACAATTGAGCGTCTGGTGGAAAAATTTGAATCCACAGGCACGGTACTAAATGTTCCCGTGCCAGTGGGACAAAGAAGTGCTCGTGGTGTCAGGAATATTGCTGCACATCAATTGAGGAAGACCCAAATCAGTCTCTCACACGCCCTTCTCAAGTGTTGAACATCTCTGTGACGTCTTTGTGGCGAATTTTGAGAAAAGATCTTGGCCTACATCCTTACAAGATCAAATTGACGCAAGAACTGCAACCGCTTGACCACCAGTGAATCCTCATATGTTCTTGAATTGGTCTAAGGAACAACTTGAAAATGATCCCGAGGCTCATTTCTGGCTAAAAGGCTTAGTCAATAAGCAAAATGTGCGTTAAATTATAGTTTGGTGTGGTTTTCAGGCCGATGGCGTCATTAGGCCGTACTTAATCCATGATGATCAAGACCGACACATTACTGTGAATGAGAATCGCTACCGCTCAATGATAAGCAAATATTTTTGGCGCGAATCAGATGATATGGACTTGGACAATACGTTCTTCCAAAAGGACGGCGTCACAAGCCATAAAGCGAAAGACTCAATTGATTTATGGAAAACCAAATTTGGTGAAGTTGTTATCTCACAAAATGGCCCAGTCTATTGGACGCCTATGCCGTGCGGTTCGACGCCATTAGATTATTTCCTGTGGGGCTATGTCAAGTCTATGGTCTATGCCAACAAGCCAGCGACGATTGATGAACTTCATACGAATATCGAACGTGAAATTGCAACAGTATCGGTCTATTTATGCTTAAAATGCGTTGAAAATTGGGTTCAGGGTCTGGACAAGCGTGCCCGTGTCAGCCATGCAAAAGAAATCGGGTTCCATACATACTGGCATCGAATATACTTTCACAGGAATAAAGAATGTCACTGATATCTCAAAAAGTTTTTGTTTTATTTATGTACACAGATATATATAGAATAGTTACTAAGGCATACGTTACAGTTTTGCTTTTTATTCATTTTTAAATAAATATCCTTGATATTTCCCTACACCTCAACTATCTGCTTTAAAGGGCTTTAAGAATGTAGAAAAACTCATATTTATAAAAAATATGTACGTTGTTCCATTTTTTCAATAAGCAATCGAAAATATTGCATTTCAATGAAAATTTGCATTCAGTGCTTTTGTGAAAAAAATAAAAAATATTTGTACCCTTACAACTAAAAGAACACCTAGCTAAGCATATAGGTATGCATTAGTATCTATTCTATACAATATATCTGTATGTTCACCGTTAAGTATGTGAGCAATGCAATACTTGTGGCACCAGTCAACTGCAAGCAGCATTTCTGTGGATCCAACGTTCAAATGCCACATGGAAAATCAAATTGCCTTGGAATAATTCCATATTTCAGCAAATGCAAACTCGCACAGACACACAAACACATGTACACATGTTCACTTAGCAAGCTAAGCATCACAGTCACCGGCATGCAGAAGCCTGCACACTCGTGTGGCACTTCCACAGCAACGGCAATTGGATAAACAGCGCCACTAATGCATAGCGATGCCAATAAATGCATTCACTTGTTGCCAATGACTGCACACGGCAGCCAACAGCCAAACACCACGTGACACAGGCGACACTTTAAAAAGGGCTTGGATGACAGTGCACCCTTTGCAAAATGCGAAATGTAAATGTGTATGTGTGTGTGTGAGTGGAGTACACCTAGTAAAAGTCGCACTGTTTTTATTGTGGAGGGTGCCAGTGTCACTGCGCTTTTTATTTATCCTTAATATGTCAGCGCCGATGCGCAAAAAAAATCTAGCGTCAAAAAATATATTTTTCTCTCATACGATTGGGGCGGAGATGTGCGAATTTCGAAGTTCTTGTAACCAGTAGTTGTGAAATGAAAATGGATGCAAGTCCACATGTTGATATACGTATGTAAATATATTTGAGGATATATAGCATATCAAAAGGATATGAAAACTCTACCTCTAACTAGTCTCTAACTGGTTATTTTAGGAGTAGTAAGGCACTGATTTCGTATAATAAAATAAAATATATTTTCATTACCTGTAATTAGCCTATAACTGGTTATTTTAGGAACAGTCAGTCACTAAGTTTGTGTAGCAAAATAAATATAATTTCCCAAAAATATCCTCATAAGGTCTCATCTGAAAAGATAATTTCTATTCCAGACTATACCACTAAATTAAAAAAAAATCCAAATCAAAGCTTTTACTTGCAAGAGAATATTTCTAATATATAAAAGTAATCCAAAATAAAGTATCAAACCAAAATTGTAAAATTCAAACATTTATATTTAAAACTTAAGAAATATAATGACAACTAAAAATACCAATTGTCCAAATCCCTAATGCAGCTAAAAAGCCTATCAAAAACCTCAAATCCTGCACTTAAAACTTAAGACACGAAACGACATTTTCTTGATGAAACAGCAATTTCTTCTTCTTGAAATGCAGATATTTTTTGGCGATTTCGTCCTCAAAACAGGCTATGTAATAGTTGCTGCTGATGGTCCTTACTTTTTAAAGGTAGTCAATACAAATTGTTCCATGCGCATCCCAAAATACAGACGTCATAACCTTGCCAGCCGACTGCAGTTTATTTCCACGCTTTGGAGCGGGCTTATCTTGACCAATCCACTCGGATGACTGTTGATTGGACTTTGGAATGAAATGATGGAGCCATGTGTCATTCATTTTCTCATATCGATGCAAAAATTCGTGTTTATTATGCCTGAACATCTCCAAACACTCTTCCGAATCATGAACCCGTCGTTGTATTTGGTTAAAAATGAGCTCGCGCGGCACTCACTTTGCACAGAGCTTTCTCATACCCAAATATTCGTGAATTATGTATATGATGTACACGTTCAATTGATATCTTTACAATGTCTGCTATCTTGAACTAGTTCACTTACCGTCATCCAAAACTATTTTGTGGACTTTTTTGATGTTTTCATTGGTAACAATATATGTTAGGCGTCCACTGCGTTTACTATTTTCGATGCTCATTACACCACGTCTACACTTATCATATCAATTCTTTTGGTTGAGTTTCCTGGTGTAATGGCCGGTTATGCGTCAACCGTCAAATTTTTACTTCAACAATACCTTCGCCTTTCAAAAAGCCATATTTTATCAACACGGAAAATTATTTTGTATCCTTTTTCAAAATAACAAGAGTTGTTTCACACAAAATGATATAATTCACATACTAATGGTCCAACAGCTGTCAAATTTATACATGCCCCCTTTAAAGGTTAGGGCTAACTAAAAAAAAACCTAAATCTAGCAGCGCAATCTACCCCATTATGCCAGGGACTTCTTAATTCACCTAATAACATAAAAATGGACGAAGTTTTTTTGCACTTACTTATCTGAATTTAAGAATCAAAATCCTGGAACGTAAAATTCAAATCAAAGAAAACTTTTCGAAATAAAAATTTTCAAAATAAACATTTAAAAAAAATGTTTCAAATTAAAAATTTCAAAAAAATATTTTAGTCTTGAATTTACATTGTTTTTAAAACCTGAACTGATAAGTTATATCTTGAAAGTCCAAAATGTTGAATTCCAAATCCAAAATACTAATAATAATATTGAAAATTACAAAAAATAAACCATTATAAAAACTGAAATCTTCAAAATAGAAAATGGAGTTAAAATCCAAATGTTAAACTCAAAAATTTAGTTTACATCAAAACACAAAAGTTTTAAACACATGACTCAAACTTCCAAACTTGAAACATCAAAAACTATGAAACAAATGTATTTCCAACTTATAAATTATAATTTTTGAATTAACTAAGTGCAGAAAATTATTTTCAGCAACGGAATCATTTACTTAGTGTTCAAAAATACTCAAACCAGGACTGAAACTGCCTACATAAATATTTCAAAAATAACAATTTTGAATCTCGTAGCTTCATATTATAGTACGGATCCAGCTTTTTAAATATTTTTAAAATTATATTAATATAAAGCTCAAAACTATAAACTAAAGGGCTCAAATTAACAGCTCTATATTCACAATCAAAATTTAAAACAAAATTAAAAAAACACAAAAAATCAACAATTAGACATAAAAAAAAATTATTAAATTAAAATACTCATATAATGCTAGCAAAAACAAAACGACCAAGAAACCAAAAATAATTTTCAGAAACTTAAAATTTTGAACTGTAAAAGTTATAATAGATATTCAAAGATCAAGTTAATAATAAATTAAATTTCAAAATATTAAACTGAGACCTCTACGATTGACATTCGAAAAGCAATATTAGAAATTCAAAATCGATACACAAAATCCGTAAACCAAATTTCAAAACACTAAGATCAAAACTGGGATCTGAAGTTAATTAGTTAAATTTGCCAGCCGCTGCTATCCTATCTTCATTTAAATTTCACAGCTGCTTGTTCGATTCGTCACTCTCGTAACGAAAAAAGCTACAAAAAAGTTAGCTCTAAGCGAAGACAGCTATATAAAACGAATGCACATCTAGCTACCGCATTCAACATATTATATTCTACAAAGGGAATACTAGTCCAACCCATTTAAACTCCCACACACTAAAACGCTTATTAAATTACAACACCAAAAAACAACGATGAGTAATCTATGAAACGACAAGTCAGCTGGCACAGCGCATGCATGAGTGACAGGGTGGCGTTACTTCATTATGTCGTAATCGAATAAAAAGGACATCTCCGGTATTTTTCCGCTGCCGCGACGCTGACGACTCGTTGGCAGCTTATTTTATTGTAGTCGAGTATAAAAACTTTCAACAAATATTACAGTTATTGCATTGCAAGAATCAATGTTGAACTTCCAAGCTGACAAATTGCAACTGCTTGCAGACGAGCGCCATGAAGAGCGACGCGGTGGAGGTGTATGAATGGTAGAAAAATTTACGGAAGCGTAGAGAAGAATTTTTGCAGCAGAAACAACGATAAAATGCGACTGCTGGCATCGTGGGTGACACATAAAAAGCAATAAAATAAGACGAATGAAAAGCATGAAAGGAATATAAGGAGAGACGATATGAATCGACATTTGTGCTTGACAAACGTGCTAACGTTGATGACAGCGGGCGTGTTTGTCAAGCTTAAAAATTTAATTCGATTTAAAAAGTTGCAAAAATGACTCGAATAATATTGAAAGAATGCAAATGTCAAAAGCGATGGATTGAACACTATCTATGTATATCTATATGTACATATATGCTTAGGAGTATCGAGATTTAATTATCTTATGCTTATGTTTAACAGAACTAAAGTGGTTCCTAATAAAATCTTGAAATTTAAGCTAACTTTTTTTGATGCATTCCTAATTGACTTGAAATCAATTCATCGTAGTTAGCTGAGTCCAGATCAGAACCAACCTTTGACTGGATTTATAAAATGTTTCGGGAAATCTGATGTCAAAGCAGGTTATAAGATATAAACTATACATTATATACTATTTGTCTGTTCTTATGTGTTCACCAGCTAAGAAGTAGACACTTTTCACTAAAACGCCATCAGTTTTCGATATTAGATGGTTCCATGAAAGTGATCGTTTGCACTAAAAGAAAAGATACTTAAGCTATCAAAGGCTTTTTAGCATTTAGTGAACCCTCAATCCGTATTCTGTAATGCCTTCAAAAGGGACAAAAAAGTAACAAAGGACTTATTGCGTCTTTCCATTGGAGTTACTGCTATAAAAATATTGAAAGTAATACAAGAAATTTTAAGCTAATCTACTTAATCAATAACACAATAGCCAGTACAAATAACATTTTATTTGCATGGACCACTGGCCATAGAGGCATTAACGAAAATGAGCTTGACAATCTTCCGGTAAAAGTAGTTGCGGCAACCAGGCCAATAGGCACTCACCAATTACGAGAGAAGCTTAGAAAAGAGGAGAAGCCGATCTTGACAAAAATGCTCGCCTTTGTCAATTAGGGCAGTTGCTGGAAGAGTTTGATAATTCTTCTCAGGAACAAGTTCAAAAGCAAGGTATTTGTTACAGCTCACAGCAGGCTAAGTTGTCAACTGCATAGAATGAGTCTAGCAAACGGTCAAATAAACCCAGTGGTAGAATTGCTCTAAAATATTGAACTAAAAAATCTATTTCAGAGTTTTGGAAAAGATTTATAAAAACATTATTATTATTTCCGTTGCTGAGCTAAAACTTGTTAAATTAGGGAAAAATACAAAGCAATAATCAGATTCAGAAAATTTAAAGGGGTATTCTACTCTAGAATTTTGAAATATTCAATTTTTTTCATATATTTAAAGTTTAGACCCTTAAGAACTTATCCTCCAAAGGATTTTTAAAAACTAAAATTATTTTAAGTGCTACAGTTACTTTAGTGACGCAGTACCTAGCCCGGTTCGGCCGTATCGAATTTTTTAAACGCGTTTTTCTCGAAACTACTTTACTACTACTACTTTTTTCCTCAAGTTATATATAACCGATTTACTTGAAATTTTGTGTGAACCTTCTTTATATAATTCTTTATCGTTCCTACTAGCATCGTGTCACAATTTTTGTTTTTAATATTATAAAAAAATTCAGGAATCTCAAAAAAATGCGTAAAAAATGATTTTTATTTTCAGGCAGTCGCCATTTTTCAAAACAAAAATTTTTCGTGTTCCCTGAAATAGGGACTATAACAGCATCCTTACTGATTAAAAATTTCTTTTGAATTTTTTTCAGACCACCAGGAGAGTCAGGATCAATGTCACTAGGATGCGCCATTTTTTTTACACCTGTCTCTCCCTCCCCCTCTAATTATTTTAATTTTTAATATTTGTTTGTAAAATTTTTTTTCTGTATTCTTAAGATATCAATAAAAACACCATAAAAAAATGGATGGTAAAATTATTAATTGCCTTTTTTTACGACACTTTAAAAATTACCTGAAATTCATGCTTCTAGAGTAGAATACCTCCTTAATTAGATTTGTTAATTATTTCTTCTCAATATCGTAAATCTATCATATTGTCAGATATTCCAGAATCCATCTTAGAATCAAACTAGTTAAAGTATTACTTTTAATAGCGCCGAAGAGTAGGTGATTTCAATAGCTAAAGGGACAACTATTTAAGTTCTTCAAAAGAAAGAATATGTATGGGATGCTTTGGCTAAAACGCGTACCGCATGGCATAAAACAAGGAGCCGTAACAAACTCCAATTTCCAAGATACTCAATATAGTGCAAGTTGAGGCAAGGCGAGGAAGTCTGCAGTTTTTCAAAATGAGAAGACCATGTAGAATAAGATGCTTAGTTTCACTTGCTACTTCGAATCGACAGCAGCTTACCAAGCTTTGTCGCAAAAACTTGATCAAAACATCCACAAAAGTGAAGAAAAACCCACAAAACGAAACTCTCCATTTAGCTAGCACTTTCTCCCAGATATATCAATTTCAAATTGTTTCCAAAGATAACAGCTACCAGACAACTAAATCACGTCAAATTATGGCAAATCCACTTTTGGTTCACACCCAAGCTTTTTATAATAGAAAAGCGTAGAACATCCATAAACTAAATAAACAAAAAAGGAAAAACACTTTATATTGGAAATCTACGCACTTGGGCTTTCTCGCACATAATTATGTTGAAGTTTGTGCGAAATTGTTATTGCTGTTGTAGTGAATAGGAAATGATGCTTTGGGTGAGTGAAAACTTGCAACATGCCTTCAAAGGCATCGCAATGCCAATAACAAGCGATAACAACATTCAAAAACCGCAATGGCAGTGCAAGTGAGCAACGTTTTGGAATTGAGCAACCAATTTGAGATATCACAAAAACGCCAAAAACAAAAACAAAAACAAAAAATCACGCTGATTTTATCATTAAAAAGGCTGTGACTTTCTTCTAAGTGGCATGCCACTTAACGGGCAGTTATTGTTGTTGCGCACCTTTTTATGAGCAAACGCAATAACGACGGCAATGCCGCGCTACAATAACAACAACAACAAAGCATTACAAAAAAGTAGGCGCACAATCCGACAATAGCCCGGCACAGCTTGGCCTGGCATTGCATTGTGTTTTTCAAGTTCAATGCTAAGTGCAAGCGTAAGGCAGCTAAAGGCCAAGGCGAGCAGCAGGTGTGCGGCGGACGGCGGCGCGGAGACTGGTGAAAAAATGCGCAAACACGCAGCTTCATTACGCAGCAAAAACGGCGGCAGCGGCCAGCGTAATTGCGAGCGAGCGAGCCAAGCGACAAGTTGCCATGTTAGCGCGGCGACTGGTATTACCTTATTAGGCGAATACACACACACATATATATACATAAACATTTCTATATAGCTATGTAATTGTTGTGACGAAAAAATGTGCAGTGAAACTGACGGACAACAATCGAACGACAGCAACATGATCCGCTTTGTTAATGCATTCCATGATTTGATTGTGCCCAATCGCTTGGCGCGCTGACTGGCGGGCTGTGGTGACGATAAAAACAAAAACAGTAACAACAACAACAACTGCAAAAGTCAATATAAGCCAGTAATGAGCATAATGCTGATGAGGCAGCTAAATTGCAATCGTACCGCTGGCACACTTATGCGTATACGCAACATTGACATACATACGCTATGTGCAATGCATACAGCTGCTCGGCATTGAATTGAGAGCACTGATTGTTTTAGTTGTATTTTTTTTGTATTTGCGATGAATTTTTGTTTTTTTTTTTACTTTAAGGGTTTTAATATTGCTTTAGTGAGTTAATTGAACTAACTCTTTTTTGATATACAGCATTACATGTAAATAAAAGTTTTTTCATTAATTAAAATGGAAAATATTTTGTGCATCCGAAAAAATTTACTAGACTAAGAAATTGTGGAAATTTTATTGACCATACTCAACTGTTGAAACAAATTTTAGAAACAAACTTTAAACAAATCCACGTAAATGAAAATTTCTATGCATATATCCGATAGGTGGCGCGGTGGTTGAGGTTGATATCCCACAATATATGTAAATATGTTCATATTTAGATAATAAGGCCCAGTTTTGATTATGCCGAATTTAGTGCCGCATTTTGACAAACTTCTTCTTCTTCTTTATTGACGTAGAGACCTCCTACGCGGTTATAGCTTTCCTTTTCGCTGTTTGGCGCCAATTGGACATTCCAAAAGTAGCTAGGTCCTTCTCCACTTTGTATTTCCAACGGAGTGGAGTTCTTCCTCCTCTTCTGCGTCCCCCAGCGGGTACTGTGTCGAATACTCTCAGATCGCCGACTCGTCAAATGTTGTCTTCGTCCATGTTTCTGCACCATATAGCAGCACGGGGATGATGAGGGACATGTAGAGTTTGGTCTTTGTTCGTCCTGAGAGGACTTTACTTCTCAATTGCCTACACAGTCCGAAATAGCACCTGTTGACAAGAGATATTCTGCGTTGGACTTCGAAGCTGGCGCTGTTATGGGTTTTAAAGTTTTAGAACCAACGTTAAGAGCTACGACGAAATTATTTACGGTTTCGAAGTTATGACTTTGTTTGATGACAGGAGATATTTCGTCTTGCCTTCGTCCACTACCAGACGCATTTGCTTCGCTTCCTTATGCTGCCTGAAGAAAGCAGAACAAACGGCGCCTGTATTAAGGACAATGATATTAATTTTACAGGGATACCAAAGTTACACATAGTGGCAAAAAGGCATCGAAGAAGAGCTGGTGAGGGTCGATCCTCTTTCACGGGTCTTTTCCAAGATTTAGCGCATAGACCAGATATTCGGTCAGTTGTTGATTTTTCAGGTCGACGATGGACTTTAATCTTTCACACAATATGCTCGATAGACCCTTATGATTATATTTAGGAGACTTATCCCACGGTAGTTGGCGCAGATTGTGGGGTGTTTCTTTTTGTGGTTTGGGCAGAGCATACTTAAAATTCAATTGTCGGGCATGCTATTCTATAAAGAAGCTGATGGATGCTCCTTATTAGTTCTATTTCCGCCGTATTTGAATAGCTCAGCCGGCGATCCACCGGCCCACGCCGCTTTGTTGTTCTTCAGAAGGTAATTGCTGTTCGAACTTCTTCATGTTCAGACAACGGAACGTCTGCTCTATAGTCAACGAATGCGGAATCGGTTCCACATCTGCTGGAATCATGGTTTCACTGCCATTCAGCAGGCTGGAGAAATGTTCCCTCCATAATTTTAGTATTCTCTAGGCATCAGTCACTAGATCATCTCTGTAGGTTCTACAATAATATGTTCCGGTCTTCAAACTTATTTTCGTAGAATTTTCGAGCATTACCCCTGTCGGCCAACTTGTCAAGCTCTTCGTGGTCACGCATTTCGGCATATCTCTTTTTCTGTCTGGAAATGCGTCTCGCTTCCCTCTTCAACTCTCGGATCTATCCCATCCCGCACGTGATGTGGTCGATTGTAGCGTTACGAGGTAAGCAGTCTGTTTTCTCTTCGCTGCGACACGGCACTCCTCAACGTACCAGCTGTTCTTTTGCATTTTCTAAAAACCAATGGTTTCGGTTGCAAATGTACGTAAGGAGCTTGAAATGCCGTCCCACAATTTCCTTATACGCAGCTGCTGACGAATTCTCTCAGAGAGCAGGAGTGCAAGTCGAGTCGAAAATCGTTTGACTGTCTTTTATGATTGCAGCTTCTCGACGTCGAACCCTCCTTGTGTTTGTTGACGTGCATCTTTTGCTGCACAGAGATGGGTGCGTATCTTATCTGCAACAAGACAGTGGTCCGAGTCGATATTAGGATCTGGTTAGTGTCTTTTGAATCCGGAGACAGCCAGGTAGCTTCATGTATTTTCTTATGCTGGAATCTAGTACTACAGATAACCATATCTCGGACCGCGACGAAGTGGATCAGCCTCAACCCATTCAGGGATATTTCGTGATGGAGGCTTAATTTGCCCTTTAAAAAAAAAAATACCTAGGTGCTCGGAAATTTTTACTCTCATTTTCTGTCTTTTTTTAAAAAGACCACAAACCTTAACATTTTTAACTCACCGCTCATACTTTAACGTCCACCAACTGTAACTACTGATTAACAACGCCAAACACGCACCAAAATGAGAAAAAATCAAAGCAAACACTCTATTAAAACAGCTGAGCACACTTATTAACACATACATAAACACATTCCCAAGTCAAATGTGTTTGTGTACATCGTAAAGACTAATTCGAAGCTAATTTCGCTGCTGAATAAAGTGATTTTCTAAATTGGAGCAAAATGGAGCGCGTGAAAGCGTCAATCGACATTAATCCAAGCAATTCACGTTGTTTGCTGAAGGCAACGCCGCAAACAATCACTGCACGCGGCTTGTAAATCAAGTTACAGCAGCAATTTACGTTGCGCTAGATTTTGCGAGAAATGAAATTGCGCGTCTGCGCCCGTTATAATGCGGTTACTGCGCACCGTCACTTCCGGCAAACGCAGCGCCGAGAATTTTCGCACGCGCACACACATACGCACACTCGTAAAGGCATACATTCACAACAAATTGCATGTTTGTAAATGTGGCAGCACTGCGTTCATTTATCTTCATTTTCAATTAAAATTCTGAATCCTTGCTGCATCCAGCAGTTAAATCGAATTGCAGTTAATCGAAGAAAGAAGAGGAGTTGAAAAGCATAAAGCGAGCGCATAAATGAAAGAACAACAGCATTGTTGCTTGTGGCCGAATTCTTATTAAATTTTCCCATTGCCAGCACTCATTAACATTTCATGAAATTACACACAGGCGGTCATATTGACTCAGATTGCAATTGCAGTCCGTAAATCTGTAACGCCATTAAAGCACAATTTCACTGTAATTATGAAAATTTGTAGCACTCTTTGTTGGCCCACTTCACCGTTGTGTAATTTGAGGTTATGTGCGCTTATATAGAGTGGTACCATTGGAGATATATGCATACAAGGGTGTGCTGATAACTCGCTGATTGTTTCTGAGTCATACGCAATACTGCGTATGTTAATTAACATATGAAAATTAACAGGTGTCTGTAATTTAAATGGAGTATGTTACTTTACATAAGGTAAATTAACCAGAGTCTGTTAATTTTATAACAGTTTTCGTTGTAAGGCTGTCCTGTTTGTAATCAACATTTTCACAATTTTGTAGGAAAATTTAAAAAAATATATATTTTAGATAACAATTATAGTTGGGTAGTCGAAAAAGTCGTTTCGTATTTTGTCAATAGATGTCGGTTGCAGTCGTATATATCCAGTGCTAGTACCAATCACGTTGTGTCATACATAAAGTGTTGGAAAGGTGAGATTTTAAGCTTTATTTAACAAAAAAAAAAAAGTTGAAAAATTTAAAGTTTTGAATAAAAAAGGGATAAATGCCATGCAAGCCACCAATGAAATTTGTGAAGTTTACGGATACGATGCTATATCAGTTTGTGTGGCACAACAATGGCTCGCTCGTTCCGTTCTGCAAATTTCGATTTACACTGATGAAAGTTTTACACTGATGGAATAATGTCTCTAGCGGAAAAATGGCAAAAAGTGTTCGACCAAAATGGTACAATATGGTTTGTCAAAAAAGTCTTGCGGTATTTTTATTGATTTTTTTTTTTTTATTTTTATTGAAATTGAAATGAATTTTTGATGACTCATGCCCAGCTCTTGACCGATGCTACGGCTGCTACTATGCCGGTCTCTTTCGACCAATTTAGTGATTTTATCGCAATTTTCGACGACAGGCCTTCCGGAGCGTGGTGCATCTTCGACCACCTCTACACCAGAACGAAAATGTTGAAACCATCGTTGTGCGGTGGAAATGGAAACTGTATCGGGTCCATAAACTGCACAAATTTTATTGGCGGCTTGAGATGCATTTTTGCCATTATCGTAATAGTACTGTAAAATATGCCGTATTTCCTCTTTATTTTGCTCCGTGTTTGCGACGCTATAACTCACGAACGACTTAAAAGAAACGACAATCAATCAAACACGTGTTAGCGAGTAAAATGAGCTTTCCAAAAAGGTATAGCATGACCCGATGCGACGAATAAAACTAGAACTATTCGCTTTCAGCGCCAACTAGCGAAAATACCGTCAGACTTTTTTGACAACCTATTGTTTTTATTTATTTATTAGTATAAATATAAAAAAAATAAGTTGAAGTTTGATTAGAAATACGAAAAGACTTTTTCGACTACCCTATATATAGTATATTAAGGATATTTTGTTTTTGTTAAAAGTACAACGTCGACGTTGCAAGCCACCATGAAAATGATCATACTGTGGAAATCCTCGAGGAATGTAGTGTGTGACATGAAGAGTGATTTTGAAACTTAATTCTCTTTTCTACAACTTATGATAAACATATAAGGTGATGCAAGAGATTGCCAGCTGAGTATCATTAACGCTAGTTATCAGTCACTTTGCTAGGGTGATGTTAGAGGCTGTCTTGCTAATTTTGGGTTGCTAAAACCGAAAATTATAGTAAAAACTTTCTAACAAGTAGAAGTTTTTGATTTGAAGTCAAGGGCTGTAAGTGTCAAACCATCACTATTTACTAAAATGACAAAAATGGCAGTGTTTGATGGAAAGTTTTAGAACACAAATTCGTAATCAGGACAGCTCAAAATATCCCAAAAACGCCTTAGCACATCAGTCGCAAATTTTTTCTTCACCTTTGTTGAAAAGTGTAATTTTTGTAGAGCAAATATTTCCATTTGACCATTTCTAATCCGAGTTTGATCGCATTCAATGACATTCTGAAATAAATATTTCATTATTTTGTAGGCGGAGACAAATTATAGATATATCGGTCTCTCTAACGCGGGTTGAACGTAACTTGCGCACCTTCTGGTGGATATAAATAAATCGTTGTTAATTTCTTCTGAAACTCGAAAAATGTCAAAAACTATCCATTACTAGTAGATATAACTAAAGAACTAAGGATTAACTCAAAAGACAGTAAGCACAAAATCAGCACAGTAGGAAACTCGAATCTAACCAAGAAAAATCGTTATCTTCGCCAGCACTAAAGTTATAATTCCCTTCACAGCTGCATTTCTTAAAACATAAAAGTGTTTAAAAAAAGCTTCTGACTGTCCGGTTTATATGGTCGTTATATCCGATCAATAGTCTAAGAATTGTAGCTTCGCCTGGAACAATAATCGGTACCATATTTCATGATGTTAATTTCTCAAATAAAAAAGTTGTCCCCACAAGGACTTAATTATTACAAGTCAGTGTCTATGGCAGCTACAGGCTTTGGTAGTCCTCTATTGGTAAATTCATCAAATGATTAGCTTCCTAGGGAGAAAAGCATCTGCGTAAAAATTCAGACCGATATCCCAAAAACTGAGAAGCTTGATCGAGTGTTTGCAAACACAATTTTGTAGGACCAAATAAACTCAGCTTATCATATATAAAAAGGTAGTCGATTCTATTTTGATACAAGAGTGGTTTGAGCGGAGCTTTTCTTGGAGTAACGTAAATTTATAGATTCGCTTTACATTGCCAAACCTGTTAAATGGGAAGTCCTACCCCGCCCGCTATATTCCCCAGATGTTGCAGCGTGACATTATTATTTGTGCCGTTCGATGGTAAATAGTCTGGCTCAGAAGCAGTTCAACTCACAAGACGACATCGTAAACTGGTTTGATTTTTCGATTACATCAAGAGATGAGCAGTTTTATCGTAATGGCATTTGAGGTCTCCCAGAAAGTTGGGAAAAAGTTAACATTAGACATTCTCTCACAGATTTTAGACATCCTCTCCGAGATCTGATCGACGTTAAATTTTGTTGAAGGATCTGGTGGATTATTTAACATACACGTTCTCTGAGAAAGTATAAGAACATTTAAGTATCTAGAAAAGGTTCCAGCCACCTTAGCCGTCCCGAAATACCGATAACATTCAAGAATTTATAGAAGATCGTATGTATGGACCTCAATAAAAAGCACACAGCAACATTGCTTATTCATTTGAATATACACATGTATGTAAACTATTACATCTGCGCATATTTATAACCGTTCAAGAGTTAAAAAAAAACATCGTTAGCATTTTCGAGCTCACTGAGCCATGCAAATGCTTTTCGACGTCGAGAATTGTTGCCGTTTTGCAAACCGCTGCTGCTGCAAACAAGGCTATTACAACTGTAACAACAACAACAAAAACAATAAATATGACAACAACAACAATAAAGTGTAACAACAATAACAGAAACAAGATATATGACAAAAACAACAAAAAAGTGTAACAACAACAACAATAAATAAAACAACAACAACAAATAAAACAACAACAACAACAAATAAAACAACATAAACACTATCTACAACAATAACCACACAAATTGTATTATTTTTTCTCTGCATGATTTTATGTCTGCGCGATTTAATCGCCTGCTAACGGTACACTGACTCACTGGCCTACACATCAAGTGACTTTTCAACTTCACAAAGTGCCGCCAACCAACAGCCACACGCTGGGCAATTACCAAACTCACACACACACACACACATATGCGCACACGTCGCGGCTGATTTGGCTGAGTGAGTGGCTAACTAGGGAACCACTTGACCCATTGACTGAATTCGTTTCAACTGGCGGCCGCACTTCATTTCCCATTATGAGCTTAATTTTCTTCCAAAAGTGCAGTTTGTGTGCTTGGGCATGCACCTGTCCGCATTGAGGGAAAGGTGGCCCACCTTGATTGATTGATGTGTGAGCAACAAAAACACAGCGGTTAATTGCTCTTTTGTGAATTTTTAAATGCACTTCGTTAAAATGCTGGAATTTAGAGATCACAGATATATAATATACATGAGAAAATAGTATAAATATGTATTTAAGTATTGTGTAGTAATGAGCTGTGGCAACAGGTGCAACGAAATTGAGATTCTGCTGCAGTGTACGACAAATGGCGGCAGCGTTCTGATGCACGTATGAGTATGTATGTAAGTAGCGTTTTATGTGATTTTGAACATATGTTATGATATAATCTCTATTTTTCTAAATTGATCACAAGCTTGAATTTCAGACATCAACTGGTCGGCATCATTTTTGAAGAAATATGTACCGATGATTCCACCAACTCACACGCAACCGCTGTTTTTTCTAGATGAAATGGTAGCTCTTGAATCTCTACAGGTTACTCTTCGTCCAAATGTGACAATTTTGCTTGTTTACATACGCATTGAGCCCGAAATGGGCCTCGCTGAACAAAAATTGGCTCGAAAACTTCAGATCTTCTTGGAACTTTTCAAGAGCCTATAGAGCGAAGGAATGTTGTTTGAGATAATGTACCCAAAACATTATCCAAAATAAACCCAAATCCCTTTAATCGAGGCAATTTTCGAGCATTGTTTCTCTAACTTTAAAGTTTAAATTGTAAGTCCAAGGCAATGCCTCTACTTTCTTCGGACTTTATGCGTTTTATTAGACACGCCCTTGATGTCGCGCGTTGCGAAATCTAAGTATGCAACATTGACCTTCTTAAGAGACACATACTCGCACATGCTTGTATGTCCATAGATGCCACTGTCACTGGCAGACACAGTTCAGACTACAACAGCCATGAAAGACGACAGCAACAACAAATGCTTCATCATTAGGCGTGTCTTTTACGGTCAATGCCAATGCAACTGATGGACTGGTGGCTGTACGACTACATAAAGCACAAACACACTCTCATACATATGTACATATGAGCGCCTTTGTCTTCCAAACATGGCTTGTCTGTCTTTACTTGGTAAATGGCTTTCACTTGACGATGTGTCAGCGCAGGGAAATGTTTGCCACTGATAAATGAAGACTCAGATTGCTTGTCAATGAATAGATTTATTTACAATTTTCGTATGATTGGTTCGATAATAGCTGGTGCCTTTGTAGGTTGGATGCAAAAAATTAAATTGACATATTGGTAATTAGAATTTCATATAAATTGCCTGCCTGCATACTTCAGTGCCATTCGACTTGTTTGGTGACGAAACAAAAAACGGAATTTTGAAGTCTAATTCGGACCAGTCCAGTTGGACTAACAACAGTGAGAAGAAAAAATAAGCAAAGTTAAGTTTTTGTACTCACACTTTAATTCTCTGCTCTGTTAAGGCTTAGAGATTTCGATAATAATACATTTTATATATACATACATATGTACAGATGTCTGTACATATATGAACATATAAAAATAGTATTAAAAATTAAAAGTTATAAAGCTAAATTGATTTTAATGTTTATTTTTTATTTTTACACGGTTAATTTTTTACAAAAAATATTATAGAGAGTTGCCACCTGTTCGCCAATTTTAAATCCAAAATTATAAGGTTAAATTGAATATAACACTTTTTTTAGTTAGTTAAAAAAAAATATTATAGAGGGTTGCCACCTGTTTGCAAATTTCAAATTGAAAATTCTTAAAAATAAGAATAAAAACTACATTTATTAAATTACAAATAATATTACAGAGGGTTGCCACCTGTTTGCTAATTGTATATCTAAAATTTTTAGGTTAAATTGAATATAATACTTTTTTATATCTTTATTCGGTTAATTTTTTGCAAACAATATTATACAGGGTGGCCACCTGTTTACTAATTTTAAATCCAAAATTATAAGGTTAAATTGAATATAATACTTTTTTTATTTTTATCCGGTTAATTAAAAAAAAATATTATAGAGGGTTGCCAGCTGTTTGCAAATTGTAAATTGAAAATTCTTAAAAATAAGTATAAAAACTACATTTATTAAATATTATATTGATAAATATTAATAAAAAAATTTTAATCAGCGTTGCCACTTTTTTACATATTTTATTTTTCATAATTTAAGACTGTAATAATTTTGAAGTACGAGTGTGAAATGAAAAGCGCTTGAGAAATCATTAATTCCAAAATATTTCTGAGAAGTGTTAACACTTTTTTAGGTTTATGAATTAATATAGTAGAGCTGTTGAAGAGGTTTTTTACAAATACTATAAAGATTTGATAGTCCGTTTTGTTTCTGATGTTCCGTTTTTGCTCGGGAAAAGGTTAAAATACGTCTAAAAAACGCAATAACATCGTGATAATTCCTCTCAACCCTGAGAGAAGAGCACAAAAGATCGATCTCTAATCAATTATTTTCAATATTAAATTTCAACAAAATCAATTTAATGAATTTCCTAAGATTTAAAGTTCATTTTGAATGAATTGTATATATTCAGTTCTTACATCTCTCATTCAGGGATTTGGGTATGAACATAACCTTAAAAATAATTCGCTTTACTAAGAAATCGATTATTATGCTAACGACGTGATGAAACCTTTCCAAGTTTTAAAGAAACATATTTCTTAAGCAATGAAACCATGGCCGGAAATAATAGACCTAAGATCTCATTGGGGTATACATAACGGAAACAGCCCTTGTTTTACAGGATTTCAGACAAAAATTATCATCTAAAAACATTATTAATACAAATCTGTACTATCTGATCAAATTTAACACGGACTGCTCCTTTCAAACAGCGCTCGCAAAGTAAATCGATAATAGTTTTTTAATGGATTAATTTTTTATATTTGTGTGAAGTTTAATCTCCATATTTCAGTTAATCTATTTTTGGCAGCTGTTTGTTTATAAGTAAGCATATGAGTACCAGAAAGCATTCTGTGAAGTTCATGAAGTCAACGAAAACTTACCTAATGCGAATCATCCACACACCTCTGTTTTGGGTATTAAGCGACATTTCGGTTATTGTTTCGGGTATTAAACAACATTTCGGTTAATGTTTTGGGTTTTAGGTGACATTTCGGTTATTGTTTCGGGTATTAAACAACATTTCGGTTAATGTTTTGGGTAATAAACAACATTTCGGTTAATGTTTTGGGTAATAAACAACATTTCGGTTAATGTTTTGGGTATTAAGCGACATTTCGGTTAATGTTTTGGGTATTAAACGACACTTTGGTTAATGTTTTGGTATTAAGCCATATTTCGGTTATTGTTTCGGGTATTAAACAACATTTCGGTTAATGTTTTGGGTAATAAACAACATTTCGGTTAATGTTTTGGTATTAAGCCATATTTCGGTTATTGTTTCGGGTATTAAACAACATTTCGGTTAATGTTTTGGGTTTTAGGTGACATTTCGGTTATTGTTTCGGGTATTAAACCACATTTCGGTTATTGTTTTGGGTATTAAACAACATTTCGGTTAATGTTTTGGGTTTTAAGCGACATTTCGGTTAATGTTTCGAGTATGAAGCGTGTAAATGCTACACTTGTACTTCAAAATCCGAATCTTTTTGGAAATACGATATCGAGTAAAGGCCACAAAAGAAATGCTTGACAACGTAGCTGAAGGCCTTGCTTGCACCAAACAAATTATTAGAAAATAAAAAAAAAAACGTTGAGGACACTTAAGTCCCTACCAGCCGAGACTTATAACAAATGTATGGAAAATTGATTGAAACTGGTAGAAATTATACACAGTCCGGATCAAATTTGATATGAAACAACAATAAATTTATGTACAAATATGTAGGTTTTTAAATTTTCACAAATTTTTCACTGAATTTTTCCTTCACTTCACAATTTAATAGCAAACTATTTAAGCCCCTCTCCTCTCTATGTGTAAATAAAATCGACCTTAAATCAATTTCGTGCTTCACTTGCCACTTGCCACCGGCCAGTGATAAGTTGTTACAGCGTCAACATTAAAAACATCATAACTTTTACACTTTATTTTATTTATTGAAACTGGAAACTTTTTAAACGGTTTCAAAATCGTTTTCAATAACTTTCACAATGCGGTCATTAACAGTTTTCTTGCCGAGGAGCATTCGTCAGTAGATATATACGTATGTATGTACTGTGAGCTGTGTAAAACTTTTAGCTAAGTTTGTGTGTGTACATGTGTGTGTGTGTGTTGGTGGCAAAGTACATTTACGCACGCGCCCACTTCGTGACTTCCTGTTCACTGCAAATGTCAACTTTAATATTTTTAATGTTCTTACGCCCTGCAACGGCTTGGCCGCCACCGCTCGCCTTCGCGCCACTTCAACCACTTAAATGCACGTAGTTGGGCCGTTGTGTGCCATCAATAATGGATGTCACCGAGTGGCCGCAACTTCCACATGCGGCTTGGCTGGCCACCTCCACTCAGACGACGATTACTTTGTAAGTATGTGTGTGCATGCGCATGTGCACCGGCAACGCTGTGGTGTGCCCTTGCCTCATGGCGTTGCACACGCCCAAATGCAATGTTGTGGGCTGCGGTGGCACTGGCAGTGTCTAAGCTAATGTTGCACATATCTTTCGTACACTTGTATACGTAGTATAAATATATGTATATGCATGTTTATGTGGCAAGTGCATCAAGTTGCTGCAAGCGAAAGCTCGTTGCATAACAGAACCCGGAAATTGAGTAAATTATAAGGAAACGTTCTTAAAATTTAATTTCCATTGTCACTTTAAGCGACCTCCAATGCTTGGCACGTGGTGTAGGTGTGTGTGTGTGTGTATACTTCCTGCCACACAAGCAGCTACTTGCGTCTATAAAGAGCTCACGAGGCAAGTAAATGCTTTATAGCATCTTTAGAGCTAAACAATGGAAAATAAAACGGATAACGACGCCAAGGATATCAAGTTTCTTATATAGACTAGAAGGAGATTAAAGAAGTGAAAGTGAGAATAAATGTTATAATGTTGATTAAATATAAAATTTAGCTTAGGATAACATATAAATTCGATTTCATGGCATACTGAGGGTTATCAAACATCTAGCTTATTAAACTAAACATTTTCCACCACATTCGGGATGTAGAAACGCACCAGGCTTCCTGATATTCTTTGATCAAAATTGACCCGGACTGACAAAAAAAACCACATTTTCACTGATTTTAATAGAAATCTTTGTTATCGCCTTTAAAATAGGTTCCAGTGGTAGTTAGACGTCATTCATGTTAGGCAATTTCGTCGTTATTCATAAACCCACGGCTCGACACTAGAGATCATATTTTTTTAAAGTCCCCAGCTACGTTGTCAAACATCTCCTTTGCAACATCTACCCAACGTCTTTTTTGCAAAAACCAAAAAAAAAAGCTTTTGAAGCATTGACAAGCTTCATACCCTAAACATTAACCAAAATGTGTTGAGTTGAGTCATTAGGAATATTGAAATCCTCAGCCATACATCTGATGCCAACAGAACGATTTTCAAGTAATATTTCTATAACTTCTTCGATGTTATCGTCATTAACAGAGTTGGATGAACGGCTTGCTTAAGGCAAGTTTCCATTGGAAACACAAACTTTCAAGCAAACTTGTTGTTAATTTGTTTTTCCAGGGTAAAATGGCCAGAGAACCTTTTGCCTCGTAAAGAAATAGTAGACAAACACATACTAATCGGCAAACAGGTATAGTTAAAAAAATTACACTAA
This sequence comes from Bactrocera tryoni, assembly GCF_016617805.1. Taxonomy (NCBI): domain Eukaryota; kingdom Metazoa; phylum Arthropoda; class Insecta; order Diptera; family Tephritidae; genus Bactrocera; species Bactrocera tryoni. Next base: position 23,323,575 of record NC_052503.1, on the reverse strand, counting down.
CATTAAAAAAGTTATACCAATCTAGGAAAAAAGTTTAAATGTATTAGTCCGGCTCAAATTTGATCATATGATAAACCTTATCACTTATATTTTTGTATGGAACTGGTGTTATGGATCATTTTTGTCGGACGAATAACTTCTGTGTAGGCAAATTCCTTTTCGATAATACATTTAGACCTTAAAAATTAATCAGTAGTCAACCGGAGACACTAGAAATGTGCCCTTTCGACAAAATAACCAATAAGCAAGAAGTAAGTTAGCTTGTCTTTTAGATCTGATCCCCACGATGCCACTTGGCCAATTGAAACAGCTTTCATGGTCGACCAAGCCAATTCCCCCGGTTCACGACGGTACGCAATCAAAGACGTTCTAACATTAGTTCAATAAAAAGTGAACAGTCGAGAAGACAATTTAGAATGCTTTCTATTTCAATTTACTCAAAATAACTTAAAATTACACTATTTAAAGCCTCGCAAACAATATCCGATTAAAGCAGCCACAATTGTTATAAGTTGAACTCTTCCGAGATCAAGTAGTTCAGTATATTTCTCTTAATCCTCTATGAACCTGAAAGATATCGATTACGTCGAAGTACTTATTGCTGAACATTACTTACTAAGTTCATGCCGGTCGTCTAGTATTGCACTACAAGAGGTGAACGAAACCCTGACTCATACCCAGTCTTATGGCATTAGGACGAGCGTTCCCTTTCTGAGAAGTTTATTTACTCTGTAGCTAGTGATACATCCGCACAAGACTAGTAAATAAGTAACTTTATGTAGTTCATAATGAGACCAAGCATTAACTAATCATGGTCGCACATTCAGCAAGCCAAGAGCCAGCATTTATGCTTTGCTATTGAAGTTGAGGCATTTTTATGCCTTGGAGAAGTTATATTAAGTTTGCCACGAAGTTTTAACAACAAGAAGGAAACATCGGAGACCCTATCAGATATTATAAATATAAATCCATGAATTCATTTTTCATGTCCATTTGTCGATCCGTCGCCCTGTATATATGCGAACTAGCTCTTCAGTTTTTGAAATTTCCATGTGAAATTTTGCGCACATACTTTTCTTTAAGAGAAGCTGCTCATTTGTCGAAACCGTTGATATCGGACCACTATAGCATACATACAGCTGTCATACAAACTGAGATCAAAATCAAATGCTTGTAAGGAAAACATTTTTGTTTGATGAGATATCTGCACGAAATTTGGCACGGATTATTTTACAAGACAACACTACAATCTCCGAATAGATTATTCAAATCGAGCCACTATAGCATATAGCTGCCATACAAATTGATCGATCAACATCAAGATAAATCAAGATAAGCTCATTGTATACCCTTTTATACTGTAAAAAGTCCACATGCGAAGGATACTATAGTCTCGTCGCAGCCTAAGTTAACATTTTTTTTTGTTTTATCTAAATTCATTACATTAAATTCATTACATTAAATACATCTGTCAGCTATTTTAATTCTCATTTCGCTTAGTTTTAATTTAAGTTCATTAAAATGCACTTGAAATTCATGGAGTCTGAATTATTTAGTGTTGGGCAAGGATTATTAAAACGCTTATTTGCTTTTTCGCTTGCAGGTTTTTATATTGCAAAAAAGCCGGCAACTGACATTTCCCACCATTCGAAACTATTTTGTTGCTATTGTTGTTTCTTGTCGTGATTCTGTCTTTTGGTGGAAATTTCCAAAGTGACAATTTTCATTAATTTCATTCATCATTACAGCTTCAAATTGAATTCATTGATTAAGGCAACCAACAGTAGCTCTATCAACAGCTAAGCTTACTCCACTGATTACCGCCACTAAAACAACTGCAACAACAACCAGTTACCCACCCTTCAACCAATAAAAGCTTTTTGTCTTTTTGTTTTACTTCAGTTTGATTGCTTTGCAACGCTTACTGTTTCGCCTTTTGTGCAACATTAATCTTAATTGAAATGTCTCTTATTGTATGTATGTGTATGTGTACACTCACACATATACATACACGCATACTTGCATACAAATGCACTTCCACAAAATAGCAACGCGGCAAGCAGTCGAAATAATGGCAGATGTTTAGTGGAGCTCTCCCTCAGTACAATCGTGTATGTGCGTGCGTGTGCGATCGTTTTGTTGCAATCACCATGATAGGAGGCGTCTCCGCACTCCCTTACACGCTGATCGTTCGGTAAAATTTAATTTCACAGATAATTATGCTAGCATTGCGAGCTCGAGCAGCATTTACCGGCGAGCATTTAATTAAATTCCTCAATGCGAGTACTCGAGCACTTTGGCAGCAAACTCATTCATCACAGCAGCGGCAGAGGCGGCGATAGCACTTTAAACTCTATATATGTGTGGGTATGTGTGCTTGTAAGTAAAAGGCGTTGCAAATCGAAAGTGTGCGGGGAAAGTGTTGCTGCTGAGTAGAAGTGTGGTAGACTAAAAAACTTCTAATGAACACATACATACATATATAAACAATAGAACATTAGTGTGAGCCAAAAACTACCCTATTTGACAAAAACAGATCATTTTTGAAATCAAAAGAAGTCAGAGTAAGATGAAAACCACTGGAAACAAAAGATAAAATAACAACAAATTAAGTGAAAAATAATTTACGCGAGATCCGAGAAAAAGAAAGAAAGCCGCTTGGCTGAATTTTTAAAGGTTACAACTCGATTTTCGGCAAAACTACGAGTGTTATAGGAAAAAGTTCTACAGCAAAGTTGTAGGTAATGAAAAGATCTATAATTTTTGCGCTCACACCTTTTCCAGATAACCTCAAAATTTATGTAAAAAATTCAAATATCCCAAACTTTTGGTTTTTTTTTTATTTTTTCCAATACAAAAATATGGTTTCATGTAACTTGGTGTAACCTCACTTTCTTATATCCCAAACACACTGTATTTTTGTATTTTAATTATAAAGAATGAGACATTATTTCGACAAAAAATCGAAAAAATTTTTAATTTTCGATCAAAATTTCTCACATTAAAATAGCAAACTTTTTTAAAATCAATATGCATTTTGTGAAGTAATAAATAAATATATAAATTATTATGCTGATTTTTTTCAGAAAATGAAAAAATACACCAATTTTAAAAGAATTATCGTTGGGTAAATTTTTTAGGAAATTTTATGCTCCACAAGAATCCGTGGTTTTTATGGCAAACGATTAAAAAGTTATGTTATTTTTAATAAAAGCAGATTTTTTTTGTTTTAATTTTATAAGGAAAACTTTTAATGCTCACCGACACTTTTCACAATTACGTTAAACATTTTTCTATGCAAAGATGTTTTCTACTCTGCATATCAACCAATGATATAGGTTTTTTTTCTTAACGCTCCCAAGCCAAACGGGTCTACGTAACCGAAACGAACCAGGATTTTTCATCCAGCCATGGCCTGTCATCTCAGCAGGATTCTTCGGCCACAACAACAACAAGATTTTTTTTTGGTTAACCCTTAAATTGATAAATGCATTTGTACATATTTACTGTTGTTTTTTTATATCCGCTCTTAGACATTCGCATAATTTTGCAAGTGTGCATGTTTAAACATGGTATTAACTTTGCGAAGACAACTTTTGATTAAACTCAAACATACTTACATATGTTTTCATACATATTTACTAACTCATTGACCGTGTTGAGCCACAGATTAGCATATTTCTCTTTTGAAATGCAATTCCTGCTATGCACATACACATGCAGCCTATATGCATTCCTCTTTATATACATACATATGTATGCAAATAAATATGTAAGATGATTTAAAAAGTTCTGAACATTCTGCAGCAAAAATATATCGTAAGCAACTTCAAATAAGTATGGTATGTATTCAATTGACAATCCATATAGTACTCATAGCATGTTAAGACGTTAATGAAGTAGGGAGATTCAATATTATATTATGATATATGGAGAGGTAGCCAAGTTTCCACGTGTTCTAAAAAAATATTTTGAAGATATTAAACAAAAAATTTTATTAAAATCGAACGAGTAGTTCGTAAGACATAAACTTCTCAACCAAAAATCGGCATTGTCTGAAGAACGGAATTTCTTATTGAGCCGTATATAGGACAGTGTATAAGAGTTATAACTCCTTACTTAAAAGTATTGGAGTTTATGTTTAAAAGAGAGCAAGTCAATTATCACGTTTTTTTGAAAATTATGGTGTATGCAATTTCGAGTTATGAAATTTCTTAGGACTCCATATATACAGAGTGTCTCAAAATTCACGCAAGATTTACATTTGCGAAATTTGACGAATTTAAAACACTATTCGGACCATATTTTGTATGAAATTTTGTAACTGTGACCGCTAATTTCAATTACTTTTTTAAAAAATTTGAATAATGAAGTTTATAATAAGTAGTACTCTAAAAAAAACAATTCCGAAATTTTGATTTTTAATATTTTTTGTTACTTACATTTTTTGTATTTCAAGGACTTCATAAATGCGTATGCTTTGATACCAATATTGTAATATTAAAATTGTTTAAAATAGGTGGCAACCCTTATCAATAATATATTTGAACATACGCTTTTCTACATCTACATACATAATTTGAAAACTTTTATTATATAGTTCTTTTTATATATTTAATAAAAAACTAAAAAGGTGGCAGCTCTTCTCTAACATATTTTCAAGCGTATGTCTTGCTGAGCCGCTTTAGTTAAAAAGGTTTAAGGTTTAAACTTTAGGAAGGTTTACTTTTGAAAAAAAATTTAAGTAGAGTTGCCACCCTTAAAAAGTCAGCTTCTTACCTAACCTTTAAAATAAATGATGTCATAAACACAAAAACTAAGTAATATTTTAAATTTATTTTAAAGAATATTTAATAAAAGGTGATTTTTTAAAAGTGGCAACTCTGCTCAAAATTATTTTCAAACTTTAACCTTCCTAAATTTTAAAATCCATACTCTCTAATTTAATTTATTTTACCAATTTTTCATTTCACTTTCAATAAGCAAAAAAATAGCTGGCAACTCTGCTTTTCATTTTCAATAAGTAAAATTATAAATAGCAACTATTCTTAAAATAGTTTCAGCAAGAAACGCTTTAAAACTTCTTTAGCTTGAAGTTCATAGCATTATATGTGTTTACCGTTAAGTTTATAATTACACTAATCAACAAAACTGAAGGAAAAATTTTCGACTGTTATACTAAGAGGTATGTGGGGTATTTGAGGTATCCTGAACGCTAATTTGAGTTCAAAAATGTTCCATCATGTAGGCTATTTTTGTTATTTTAGGAAATCGCGTTGATGCTATTGGGAAATTTTTACTATAATTTTCGGTTATAGCAACCCAAAATTAACCAAAAACATCCTCAAAATAACTTGTTTTATATTCTAAGCTAAAAATGTTTAAACTGCTGGCAACCTTTATAATTTATTTGATAAGAAAGTTAGAAAATTTTCTTAATAAAAAATACTTAATAGAAATTAGCAATTTATTCAAGTCCAAACTTATTGCTTGCTGAATAAAAACCTTTTTCTACAAGTTTGTCCTAAAAAAATATTTCCAAATATTTTATATAATTTAAAATTTCTCCTTCAACACCATAGTTTCAAAATTTGATTTGAAAATAACAAAAAATCTACTTAATTAATTCGAATAATTCTTTCTTTTTTCCAAATTCATCCAAGCTCTCTCACTCTCTAATCTCTATTCGAAATTAAGATTTTCCTCCACCTTCTAAACGACTTTTTCTTTTCTTATTTCTTACATTTGTTACAAAAACTTTGATTAATCAAAAAGAAATTATATTTTTTGACACAACCGTACTTAATGTATTTTTCTTGTCACACCACAACAGATTAAAAGCTCCGCCACACACACCGCTAAGTCAAATCGAAATATATTGCTATCAATCTGTGACTAGAAAATATGACTTGCACATGCTTGCTGTTCATTAAATTTATGCATTTCTCTTTTTAATTCCACTTTGCTGTGCGTTTTCAGCGAGGAAAGTGTTTGAAAAACGAGGCGTGGGCGTATACGCGACATTAATTAATCTTAAGTGTGATGCCGCTAAGCAGATGACATATTAATGGGCACACATGCATTCACACATATGTCAGCGAATGTGTGTATATATGTATGTAAGTGTATTATATGAGATTATATGCATATGTATATATTTGAATTTTTGTTTTTATATGTTTAAAGTAACAACAACAACATTTCAATAAAACCATTAAATTAGTTGAAATTTCCTTATAACTTCTAATAACCAACTCGAAAGCGCTGCAGCAGCGCTAACTAAATTTTAGCGAATTTCATTAACTCAAACAATAACAACAACACAAACTAAGCACGAAATTTTGTTAACAACGCACTTTTGGCCCCCACACCGAATTCGCCGATGGCCTGATGACCCGCAGCAATGCAATTGTCACGCTGCTTACAAGCGAACTTTGACATGCCGCTCAGCGATTGGCGTGTGTTGCATGCGCCGCCGCCACGAAGACTCTTGAAGACACCAAGCAGCACTTCTGCATAGTCTCTAATAGTGCTTAACAGCCCCCCCCACCCCAACCGTCAGTTTCTTCAGCATTTTGATGCGGCAGGCAGGCGAAGAGCAGCGCGTGGTGGCAGCGAGGTCACCACCGTACGCCTTTGTGCCGCAGTGGCATGCAACATAGCTGCCAAATACTGGTAGCACTGTCAACGACTGCCACTTGCCACGCAAAACCATACCTAAGACACATCCAAGCATGTGTACCATGAATTTGTTTGTGTAAGTGTGTGAGGCGCTGCTTCGGCTTCGTTAGCTTGGCTATTGTGTGCTGGCATCGAGCTGTGTCATTCAGATGTCACCGATAGCATATGGCAGTCGCGTGTCTGGTTGGTTCTTTCAAGCAGTTGTTGTTGTATATGTTTTGTTATTGTTGTTGTTGTTGCTTATTGCAGTTGTTGCTTCCATTTCTTTTTGGTTGGTTCTTTGGAGCATATCAGGCAGTTTTTGCATATTTTATTGTTGTTGGTGTATATTTAGTTGTTGTTGGTTATTGTAGTTTTCGATTTCTTTATGGTTGGTTCTGACAAGCAGTTATTGTTGGTTTTGTTGTTTCATTTTTATTTATTTTGCTTTTGTCGTGTATTTTGCTGTTATTATCGTTGTTGCTTTATAATTTGTTGTTGTTGTTTTTTGTACATTTTTTTGAGGTTCTTATTGCTGCAAGTTTTGTAGTTGTTGTTGCTGTAACATTTGTTCTTGTTGCATTTATTGTTGTTGTTGTTGCTTTATAGTTTGTTGTTGTTGTTTTTTGTACATTTTGTTGAGGTTCTTATTGCTGCAAATTTTGCAGTTGTTGTTGTTGTTATATTTGTTGTTGTTGCATTTATTGTTGTTGTTGCAAATATTGTTGTTGTTGCTAAGAAATTCTAAGTTTTTTGTTGTTGGTGCTATGCCGCATTCTATACGCTGCAAGTCAGCTGCATTCGTGCCAAGCATAGCTAATATGCACACTACCGCCACAACAACAAGAACAACTTGCAACAACTAACAATAAGCGTACTACTCTTCTAACTCCATTTACCGTTACACACACACAGTGCACAGTATGAAGTAAATACTGAGCACAAACTGATGATTTGAGCAATTCGCAAGCAATTCAAGTCATGCAACTTTCCACCACATCCATCAGCGCTGCTTGCATGTCACTTGCTCTTGTTCTTATTGCCGTTTCTTACGCTGTATTCTTTTTCCTGCTTGCTGGCAATGCTTACTCATTGATATTGCCGTGTTGATGTTTCATTGTCACACTTCAATTTCGAATTTTGCCCAACTAATCAAGTGGCATGCAACACCATAATACGGCATGCGCTGCGTCATGCAAACCATAAGTTAGTCAATCAATTGTTATTGTTGCTGAGCTGTTTTGCACCATCATGCTGGCTTGTTTGAGCGAATTTGCTCCACACTTTGCTCTCTCCACAGTCATCCTTGTGGGTCCGCTTTTTGCTTGTCGGCGCAGAACGCAAGTCACAGTGCTGCTTTTCAATAGTTTTTACTGTTACTCTTACTGTTTACTGTTACTTTTACGACAAGCGCACAATTGGTGCAGAGAAGGAGAGTGAGAGAGTTTCCATTATTTTCTGGCAGGACTTTTAACGCATGCTGAATACTAATATTGGTGCTGAGTTGGAAACAATGAAATTTTTTGGTTTGTGAGCAATGGTTTTGCTTCGGAACAGTATGGTAGTGTCAGCTATGTACATCTGTTGGGAAGTATAAGCATAGTGTATACGAAGACCAAAGAGAAGAGAATCCGTCGAAAGTTTAAGAAAACTAGTTTAAATGCTATATTTTGAAAGAAAGTTAAAAGTCTATAAGGTCGTCTGACTTTTTGATTTGATTTAAAATTTCTTTACATTTTACTCTTCGCAAAATGAAACTTTCACTATGATATCATGTCCTATAAAAAATATTTCCAAACAAGGACTTCATTTTGATTAGTCTGCATGTAAATCCCACCGTAGTTCGATATCGGGGGCCCCTACAAATGAGCCGATTGGGACAAAGGATATGCGTAAAATTTCAGTTCCATATCGCCAAAACTGAGGGACTAGCTCACGTATATGTGAGCCGATATATAGACGAACATTGGAAACTTAGACTCAACCTGTCCCGCTGATGATTTATATATGTATGTATTTTGGGTCGTTCACTAAATAATTTCGTTTGATAACCATATACTTATATGTATATACACGTATTATACTCTTTTACTATAAAAAGGGTAAGAATGCAGTTGAAGCAAGGCAAAAATTATGAGATGTGTGCGGAAAAGATGTGTTGACCGAAGGCCATTACCAAAATTTTCGAACTCTATTCCGGTAATTCCGATTTTGACTATACACCTATGAAATACTCTTAAAGCTGACGCAGATAATATAAAGTCGCATGCCGATGCAAATCGTCGAATCGTCCTGGAACGTCTGAGTGTAATTTCGAAACTTGACAACCAAACACCAGAAAGAAATTTGTTTGCCGCATTAACAACTGTTTCTTGCTAATCAAACATCAAGAAGAGATTAATCTTGAAACACATTGTTTTTAACAAATAAGTATGTTATTTACGGCACAAGGCGCAATAGATTATGGTTTAACAAGGTCGAACCAACTCAAACCACTTAGAAGACCGATAATCACCAAACAAAGATTATGTTGTCTGTTTGGTGGGATTTCAAAGAATCGTTTATTTTGAACTTCTGCCCGACCAGCACCCTTAATTCTGAAGTGTGGGATACAGCCCTACAATATCAAATCGGCGAAAGGCCTAAAGCCGCCTGACCACCAGAATCGTCGTATTTTCGAGAATTGGGCTGAGCAACAACTTGAAAAAGATACGGATTTTTATCGAAAAATCATCTTCAACGATGAGGCTCATTTCTGACTGAATGACTTCGTCAGTGTAAAATATGAGTTAATGGTCAGGTAGTTATTCACACAGACTACATGAGTCACCATTGCATTACGAACAAAATACGGTTGAGTGCAGTCTATGGGCAGGCGCCGTCATTGGGTCGTACTTCTTCTGTGATGATCAAGACCGGCACCTTACTCTGAATGGGAATTGCTACCGCTCAATGATAACCGAATATTTTTGGCCCGAATTGGATGACATGGACTTGGATAGTACAGAATTGTATATGGTTCCAACAAGACGGCGGCACCACAAGCCCCACAGCGAATGTCATAATCGTTTTTTTAACAATCAAGTGTGGTGAACGTGTTATCTCACGAAACGGCAAGGCCAATTGGCCGCCTCGGTCGTTAGATTTGACGCCGTTAGACTACTTCCTGTAGGGCTACGTCACACAGTGGCATTTCGGCGGAAAAAATTGGATTTTTCCACTTTCCAATTTCAAAACTTTAATGATTTTGTTTTGTAAAGAAATATTTGGATAAGAAAAATTCAACAAGGTTTTTTATAAAAAGTGAAATTTCATAGTTAAAAAAGCTAACAGAAGTCGTCGGAAAGTTATTCAATAAAATCAGATTAAAATTATAGTCCAAATAAAGACTTTTTTTGTGTGTAAGTTTATAGCTATGGCTTTTCTTTTATTTTTTAGTGAAAATATAGTACCTACATACTTGTTTATAAAAAAAAAATTATTGAAATTGGCAAAGTAAGCTAGTTTTTATAATTTTTCAAAAATTATACTAAAAAATATCAACTTTTCATTTTTTGATGGAAAAAAAAATTTAAATTCCGAGTCTGTACTTTCAATTAAAAAAAAACAACCGCCAATTAGCGTCCCTTTTAGTTTAGTGTGATCGAATTTCCACAAATACTGATGTATTCAACAGACTTCTTATAACTTCGGATCCTTACATAAGTAGCTTAAGGCGTCATTCGAACAAAATTTCCTTAGAACTAGATCCCATTGTTAAAGATATGGTGCTTGCATAATATTACAAATAAAAACTAACACAATTTTTCGCCTGTTACATATTCAATTAAAACATTGAATATTATATTGGATTTTTATCAAGGTAAAGGTATAAATAACGTCACTTTGCGTTTAAGTTCACTTTTTTTCATCAGGAGAACTCAATTAAGAAGTGTCCCGAATTTTAAGTCCCTAGGTCCAAAAATAAAAATTTTGGCAATTGCAGTTATATGGGTGGCAGTGGGCGGTTTTCCAAGATTTTTTCAAAATTTCTTAATTTAGTCCAGAGAAGTGTTTCTGCAAAGTTTCATTGTTGTACGACCACTCCTTCTATTTTTTCCCAAGAAATGTATGGAGCGGTGCCACTGTGCGTCAAGTCAATGATCTATGCCTAGAAGCCAGCGCCGATTGATGAACTTCGTGCGAATATCGAAGGTTGAATTGCAGCATTATCAGCCGATTTATGCTTGAAACCCGTCGAAAATTTGTGTTTAGCATCTGGACTTCTACAAGCGTGCCCATGGTGGTCATGCAAAAGATTTCAAGTTCCATACAAAATGGCATCGAATGTACTTTGACAGGAATAAAAAATTGCATTGATATCACAAACATTTTTTTTTTAGCGCTCTTCTTTATAACTGTTGGTTAAATATTTAATTTTAACTTTAAATAGGAGTTAAGAAATAGTTTTACGTTTTACTTAATTCTTCTTTTCTCTCTAATTGATTAACTGCTTAAGTCAAGAAGTCTCAATAACTTAGCATTAAATAGTTATATAACCAACAATGTAA